>NC_041380.1:168717563-168731113 GCF_002162155.2 Triticum dicoccoides | reverse complement strand
GAGCCGGGAGGCGGCGGCCGGAGCGGTGGCCGGGTGAGGCGGCGACGTCGACGGGGCCTGCCGGTGTCGGGGAAGGCAGGCGCGGGCGGCGGACGGCAACGAGCGGCGGGGCGCGGCGATGTGGGCCGGCAGGGCTCTCCCGGGGCCCAGGCGGGCCCGCGCGGCGGCGAAGTTGGCACCGGGAGGCGGCGTATCAGGTGGCGACATGTGGCGGCGGCGCAGTGGAACTGGACATGTCCGTCGGCGGTTTTTTTGTCCGGCGGCGGCGGATGGAATGGATCTAGGGTTTCGGGGGGAAGGAGAAGGAGAATTTCGGAGGGGTCTTTATATAGGCATAGAGGGAGCTAGGAGTGTCCAAATGAGGTGCGATTTTCGGCCACGCGATCATGATCGAACGCTCTAGATGATGGAGAGGGTTTTGGGCCAAATTGGAGGGGTGTTGGGCTGCAACACACACGAGGCCTTTTCGGTCCCTCGGTTGACCGTTGGAGTATCAAACGAAGTCCAAATGGTACGAAACTTGATAGGCGGTCTACCGGTAGTAAACCAAGGCCGCTTGGCAAGTATTGGTCCAATCTGGAAATGTTTAATCCCCACACACGAAAGAAAGGTAGAAATGACCACCGGAGGAGAACGAAGCGCCGGAATGCAAAACGGACAACGGTGAAAAAGCTCGAATGCATAAGATGAACACGTATGCAAATGCAATGCACATGAAGACATGATATGAGATGCATGACAACGATAAAAACACACGGTGATAAAAACCCGAACCCGAGAAAAATAAAATAACTTAACGCTAGAAACGGCAAGAGTTGGAGTACAAATTGGGAAAGTTACATCCGGGGTGTTACACATACTTCTCTTGTTGAGGAACAAACTTCATCTTGGGGTATTGATCTTCTTCCCACTCAACTCCATTGGCATTGAACGTTCGTTCAAAACCAATTCCTTGATTCTTCCGGTGTCTTCCTTGCTTGCATACAATTTCTTCAAATTGGTTACTTCCAGCAAGGCTCTTGTAAACACCTTTCTCTATAATTCCCTTCAATAAGCTATTTTCTAGCTCAAGTGTAACTTGGCTTAGAGAATCATTAGTGGAATCAAGAGAACTACTAGAGGCAACACCATTGGATTTAACATGATTATTGTTACTACTAGAAGAAGAATCTTTCTTACTCTTGTTGCTAGATTTAACTTGTGGCATGTAAGTAGATAAGAGTAAACGTTTGGCAATGTAAGAAGAACTTTTCTTGTGAAGATCATCATTGATTGCTTTTAAGAACCCATGCTCTTGCTCAAGATTGAGCTTTTCAAAGCGTAACTTCTCATGAGTCTTTAAAAGCTCTTGATGGTCTTCCAAGGTAGTTTCATGAGCTAATTTAAGAGTGTTTACTTCTTTAGTTAGACATTCAATCTCCTTCTTATCATCGTCATTCATTTTATCTTGCTTAGCATGATTAATAGCAAGTTCAGCATAGTTTTCATCACTAGAATTGTCAACAAGTAAATCATCATCACCTAGCAAATCATCTTCATCACTATTGAAATAAACATACTCGGGGTGTGATACCTTTGGGCCTCTAGCCATGAAGCATCTTCCAATTCCTTCACTTGTAGGATCGAAAGTATGTCTAGAGGAGGGTGATTAGACTACTTGACCAAATAAAAATCTAGCCTTTTCCCAATTTTAAGTCTTGGCAGATTTTAGCAACTTAGCACTAGTCAAGCAATCGACCTACACATGCAAGTCTAAGAGTATAGCAGCAGAATGTAAAACATTACACATGAAGGTAAAGGGAGGAGTTTGCAGGGAGCAAACGCGATGTAGACACGGAGATTTTTGGCGTGGTTCCGATAGGTGGTGCTATCGTACATCCACGTTGATGGAGACTTCAACCCATGAAGGGTAACGGTTGTGCGAGTCCATTTAGGGCTCCACCCACGAAGGGTCCACGAAGAAGCAACCTTGTCTATCCCACCATGGCCATCACCCACGAAGGACTGGCCTCACTAGGGTAGATCTTCACGAAGTAGGCGATCTCCTTGCCCGTACAAACTTCTTGGTTTATCTCCACAATCTTGACGGAGGCTCCCAAGTGACACCTAACCAATCTAGGATACACCACTCTCCAAAAGGTAATGGACGGTGTGTTGATGATGAACTCCTTGCTCTTGTGCTTCAAATGATAGTCTCCCCAACACTCAACTCTCTCTTACTAATTTGGATTTGGTGGAAAGATGATTTGAGTGGTAAGCAACTTGGAGAAGGCTAGAGATCAAGATTCATATGGTTGGAATGGAATATCTTAACCTCAACACATGAGTAGGTGGTTCTCTCCCAGAAAATGTATGATGGAAGTGTAGGCATGTAATGATGGCTCTCTCCACAAATGAAGAGTGGGTAGAGGGGTATTTATAGCCTCCACACAAAATCTAACTGTTACACACAAATCACCAAACTCAGTGGGACCGAATAATTAAACTCGGTTGGACGGATTTAGTTCAAAATGTGAACGTTAGGATTTTTGGTGGGACCGACATGTCAACTCGATGAGACTGATTTCATTAGGGTTAGGGCATAACATAATCTCAGTGAGACCGATTACACATACTCGGTGAGACTGACTTTGGTAATAAGCTAACGAGAGAGTTGGTCAGGCAAACTCGGTGGGACCGATTCACTCATCTCGGTGAGACCGAAACGTTACAAAGGGGAAACAGAGAGTTTGCATTGCGAACTTGGTGGGCCGATCGCTCATTTCGGTTGTACCAAAATGTTAGTAAGGGAAACAAAGAGTTTACAATCCCATCTCGGTGAGACCGAGATCCCAATCGGTGAGACCGAAAAGACTAGGGTTTTCTGGCAGTGGCTATGTAAACTGAACTCGGTGGCGCCGGATAGAAAGTTTCGATGGTGCCGAGTTTGACTTTTAGTTTGGGACATATGTGGATATGAGAAATTGGTTGAGGGTTTTGGAGCATATGACTAATAATTTTGCGCAAGGTACCCATTAAGCAACACCTCATCCCCTTTTAATAGTATTCGCTTTTCCTATGGACTCAATGTGATCTTGGATCACTAAAAGGTGAAATGTAGATTCTTGAGCTTTAGAGCTTGAGCCAATCTTTTGTCCTTAGCATTTTGAGGGGTCCACATTTCTAATCCATGCCATGCCAATCATTGAGCTTTCCTAAAATATTTATCTTGAAATAGTATTAGCTCAATGAGCTATATGTTGTTAGGAATTACCAAAACCACCCAGGGATAGTTGCACTTTGAATTTCCCCCTTTTTGGTAATTGATGACAACATATAGATCAAATCTTCGACAAATGATTATAATATTGAAATACATCGTCGCTTTGAGGAGTATGTGATAAGCAAGAGCTCCCCCTAAATTTGTGCATTATTTAAAATTTGATTTTGAATGCAAATGCACAATCGATTAGGATCATGGGTCAATCTTCCATGTCACATACATCTAGATGGAGCGCTCAAAATGATGAACATTAAAAACATGCACTTATCGCCAAGCAAAGTGAATGATCATATATGGAGAATAAGAGATAATATCATCCAACCAAGCATTAAGGTGGCATATGATCAATCACATGATGAAACAAGTATCTTACACAGAGAAAGACATAGTGTATCAACCAAGCGCATGAAAAAGGTTCAACCAAAAACATGAGAGATAAAAGGCAAAGCGCTCTCTCTCGAAGCCTATGATCTATACATATTTCCCCCCCTTTGGAAACAAGTTACCAAAAAGTTTGAAAATGCATAGTGCTATGCAGCTCTTAGTCTTGGTCTTCGGGAGGTGGTGTAGAGAGAACTCCAAGGACGAAGGCATCTGTTGATTAGTTGGAGCTGGTGGAGTGGCTGCTAGAGGTGGCACTAAAGCTGTAGATGCCGGTGCAGATGTTGTAGCTCTAGAATCAGGTACAGGCACGGCAGCAGACCTCTGACTCCTTTGTACTCGCTGAAAAGCATCAGTAGTTGCATTCCCTCTCCTCTTTCCTTCTTCCTCCTGGAGCTGCGCAACTGCAGTCTGTATCACAGTTACCTTGAGGTCAGGATCATAAAATTTTGTCTCAACAATCCTCTCCAAGCTCTCCTGATTCTGAGTCAGGGTGGCCAAGCCCTTCTCAATCCTCAAAGTTGATTGGATTAGGCATGCAAGCTGATCTTGCTTGCTCTTCAGGAAAACATGAGATGCTTCCTCTAAACTAGGCATCTTGGCAGCTTTCTCAGCCTTAGCTTTAGCTCTCTTCTGTTGTGCTTGAGCTGATGATGGTTCATTCTCATTCATGACAACTTCATTATCTTCAAACTCTGGAAGCAAGGGTAAGTGCTCTTTGTCCAACAAATATGTTCATGTGCCCATCTTGGAGTTGATGAGCTCCTAAATATGTGGAGCATACCCACAGCTTCTCTTTTGGTCAGCAGCTGTCCTCTTGATTGTCTCTACAATCAGACTCATGACTTTGAACTTTTGAGGGACATCAAAGATTTGCAGCAAGTTGATGGAATGTCCTCTAACCATCTTGTGATCTCCTAATTTGGGTAGAAATGTGTGCCTTAGGATGGTTTTGATGGTAGGCACACCAGACAACAAGTAATGTACAGATCCAAGCTTGTGAGTCTCCAAAGCTTTATCAAGGATCTCTTTGTACATGTTTTCCATGGAGTTGTGGTCATTCTTCTTCTTGGCATACACATCCAAGTCATCATCATGTTCCTCTGGGGCATTGATCAGGTTGGCCCATTCTTCAACAATGGATTGGTACCTAGTACCTTCAGACATCCAAACTATCTTCCCATCTGGGTAAAAGTGAGAAGTGAAGTAAAACTGCATGATCAGCTCATCATTCCATTTTGTGAGCTTCTGTCCAACAAACTCATCTACTCCACATGCTTTGAAACTGTCATATACTCCTGGGAAGTGATCTTCATTCTCCTTGATGAATTCCCAATCAACCCATCTCATGTCACACACAATGGGCTTCTTGTCAAGCAGAATTGTCTCATAGAAGTCTTGCTGTTCTTTGGTATGAAATTTGTAATCAACTGTAGTCCTTCTCCTCGCAGCATAGGGATCAGACTGTCTTCACAATCTCAGTCCAGCATCTTTTCTGATGTGCATGTCTTCAGCCACTGGATGAGCATCATTGTGGTCTCGGATCTTGAGTTTTCGTTTCCTCAAAACAAGAGACTCATCATCCTCTTCTTCAGCTTGAGGCATTGGGGCCTTATTTTTTTCTTTAGCAGGAATACTTCTAGTGTTTCTCTTGGGATTTGGGGGTTTCTGAGCTTGAGCGCTGGGAGCAGACATCGGCTTTGATGTTGCAGCCCCTAAATTAATTGCATATCCCATGAGCTTCTGAGCTTTGGGTGCTGGAGCATCCTCTTCCTCTTCTTCTATGGGATCCTTAAACATGGATGATCTCCCTAGGACTCTGGTAGTGGTCTTCTTGACCCTCTCTTTTCTCTTCTTGCCGTCTCCAGTCTCTTTGGGTTCAAGAGTGAACTCCATTGTGTCTTTCAAGGCTGCTTTCCTAGGCTTGGATGTTGGCACTCTCTTGGAAGGTGCCTTCTTGTGCATCCCTGGCTTTGCCTCCACCCAAAATCTAACCGTTACACACAAATCACCAAACCCGGTGGGACCGAATAATGAAACTCGGTTGGACCGATTTGGTTCAAAATGTGTACGTTAGGATTTTCGGTGGGACCGACATGTCAACTTGGTGAGACCGATTTCATTAGGGTTAGGGCATAACTTATTCTCAGTAAGACCGATTACACAAACTCGGTGAGACCGACTTTGGTAATAAGCTAACCAGAGAGTTGGTCAGGCAAACTTGGTGGGACCGATTCGCTCATCTCCGTGAGACTGAAATGTTACGAAGGGGAAACAGAGAGTTTGCATTGCGAACTCGGTGGGAACGATTGCTCAATTCGGTTGGACCGAAATGTTACAAAGGGAAACAGAGAGTTTACAATCCCATATCGGTGATACCGAGATCCCTATCGGTGAGACCGAAAAGACTAGGGTTTTGTGGCAGTGGCTATGTCAACAAAACTCGGTGGCGCCAGATAGAAAGTTTCGGTGGGGCCGAGTTTGACTTTTGGTTTGGGACATATGTGGATATGATAAAGTGGATGAGGGTTTTGGAGCATAGAACTAAGCATTTTGAGCAAGTAACCCATTAAGCAATAGCTCATTCCCTTTTAATAGTATTGGCTTTTCCTATGGATTCAATGTGATCTTGGATCACTAAAAGGTAAAATGTAGAGTCTTGAGCTTTAGAGCTTGAGCCAATCTTTTGTCCTTAGCGTTTTGAGGGTTCCACATTTCTAATCCATGCCATGCCAATCATTGAGGTTTCCTGGAATATTTATCTTGAAATAGTATTAGCTCAATGAGCTATATGTTGTTAGGAATTACCAAAACCACCCAGGGATAGTTGCACTTTCACCTCACGAGGCTGATCAATCCACTCCTGGCGGGGGCCGTGGTCGTCCCAGCATCCTCCAGTCCGGCCTCCTCCGCAGTCGTAGCCCCGGTTGCTGCGCTCGGGGCGACGAACGAGGTGCCTGTCATAGATGGTCCTGAGCTCCAAATAGTCGTTGGTGTTGTGGCTGTGCATGTTGTGGAAGAAGCAGAATGGGCGGCTGCTCTTGGATAACTCTGGGTGGACGAAGCCACGCTTCGTATCAGGTTCAGCCGCGAGTATGGCCGCCCCCTTGCGCTTCACGTCCTTGGCCTTGGCTTTCTTGTCCTCCGGGTTGGCCTATGGGAGCTCGAGGAGGTAGAGGCATCCTTCCTCAGCTCTCGCACACTTGGTTGCCATGTTGAACATCTCCAGATCCGTGCACAGGTCCTCATGTATGGCGAGCTCTTCCTTCATCTTGAAGTCACGGACACCATCAGTGAATGCGGAGATGATGGCCTCATCCGACACCTTGGGGATCTTGAGACGAACGTTGTTGAAGCGTTGGATGTACTTCTGCAGGGTCTCCCCTTGCTGCTGCTTAACGCACCGCAGGTCACCTGCAGCAGGCGGGCGGTTGCGAGTGCCCTGGAAGTTCACGCCGAAACTCTCGCGCATCTCGCCCCGGGAGGAGATCGATCCCATGGGCAGGTTCATGAGCCAAGAACGTGCCCCATTCTTGAGGGGGGAAACCAGTTCGCCATAACCTTCTCGTCGCTGTTGGCTGCCTTGATGCTCAACTCGTAGAGCTGCAAGAACTCAGCAGGGTAGGGGGTGTCGTCGTAGCGTGGAGGCAGGTTGGGCTTGAACTTTCCCGGTCAGACGATGCTACGTAGCTCTGGAGTAAAGGCACGGAAGCATGAGGTAGTCACGGGAGCTCGTCGCGGAGGTGGAGCCTGGTCTTAGGGCTCGCGCGCCACCATGGCAGGTGGCGCACGGTCCTAACGTAGCGGTACTGGGAGCGCACGCGCCCCTGCTTGCGGCCGTTGGACCACCTGGCAGCTTTCATCTTTGCGTGTGGGCGCCCTACACGGTGGGTCACGCCATGGGGCCTCGTGCCTTGGCTCGATGATGGCATCTTGACAGGGAGGTGGAGGAGGCGCTCCGTGGGCTACGTCACCCGCACCATGCGGGGGGCGAGGCAGCGTGAGAGACGGTGCAGGAGAGCCCTGTAACACCCCGGATGTAACTTTCCATATTTGTAGCTCCGACTCTTGCCATTTCCGGCTATGTTATATGATATTCCCTTCGTGGTTGGGTTTTGTCTTCGTTTTGCATTTTGTTCATGTCCTGCATTTCATATCATGTCATCATGTGCATCTCATTTGCATTCGTGTTCGTCTCATGCATCCAGTCATTTTCCCCGTTGTCCGTTTCGCAATCCAACGCTCCCCATTGCACCCCTCTAATGTTGTTCTGAGTGGAAGAAAAATGTTCTAGGAATGGGTCAAGATATGTCGAGTGGCCTTGGTACATCACGGGTAGGCCGCCTGTCAAATTTCATTCCATTTGGAGGTCGTTTGATGCCCCAATGGTTAACTGGGTAACCGCAAAGCCCCTCTCTTGTTGCATCCCAACACCCTTCCAAACCATCCCACTAACCCATTAAAACCCCCTCCATGCTCTCTGTCATTGGATCACGATCGTGTGGGCGAAAACTGCACCTCATTTGGACACTCCTAGCTCCCCTACCTATAAATAGGTGTCTCCCCCTTCCAATTCACACACAAAATCCTAGAAATTCCCCCTCTCCATGCCAGACATGTCCGTCCGCACTAGACAAAGCCCGCACCGCTGCCTCCGCACCAACTGGCGCCCGCCTCGTGGCGCGCTGCCGCCGCCACCGCCGAGGCCCGCCTGGCCTGAGGCCGGCCCTCCCGCGCACACTCGGGCCTGAGCGCCCGCTGCCTTCTCGGCCGCCCGCCCACGGTTTCGAGAACTATCTAGACATGACCAAGACTCACTTCCGGTCAATAACCAATAGCGGAACCTGGATGCTCATATTGGTTCCTACATATTCTATGAAGATCTTTATTGGTCAAACTGCATAACAACATACGTTGTTCCCTTTGTCATCGGTATGTTACTTGCCTGAGATTCGATCGTCGGTATCTCAATACCTAGTTCAATCTCATTACCGGCAAGTCTCTTTACTCGTTCCATAATGCAACATCCCGTAACTAACTCATTAGTCACATTGCTTGCAAGGCTTATAGTGATGTGCATTACCGAGAGGGCCCAGATCTACCTCTCCGATACACGGAGTGGAAAATCCTAATCTCGATCTATGCCAACTCAAAAAACACCACCAGAGACACCTGTAGAGCATCTTTATAGTCACCCAGTTACGTTCTGACGTTTGATAGCACACTAAGTGTTCCTCCGGTATTCGGGAGTTGCATAATCTCATAGTCATAGGAACATGTATAAGTATGAACAAAGCAATAGCAATAAACTAAACAATCATCGTCCTAAGCTAATGGATGGGTCAAGTCAATCACATCATTCTCTAATGATGTCATCCCATTAATCAAATGACAATTCATGTCTATGGTTAGGAAACTTAACCATTTTTTATTAACAAGCTAGTCAAGTAGAGGCATACTAGTGACACTCAGTTTGTCTATGTATTCACACATGTATAAGTTTCCGATTAATACAAATCTAGCATGAATAATAAACATTTATCATGATATAAGGAAATAAAAATAACAACTTTATTATTGCCTCTAGGGCATATTTCCTTCAGAAGAGTGAAAGTAGAACACCAACGACCAGCTGGCGTCCTCCAACCTCTTGCTATTCTAGATTGGAAGTTTGACCATATCGAGATGGACTTCGTTACTGGATTTCCAAAGTCCAAGCGTGGGAATGACGCTATCTTCATTGTCATTGACAAGCTTACAAAAGTGGCTCATTTCCTTCCAATCAAAGAATCTATCATGGCAGCTCAGTTGGTAGAGCTATACACCTCCAGGATTGTCTCCTTGCGTGGTATTCCGCAATTGATCTCTTCAGATCATGGAAGCATTTTCACTTCTAAGTTCTAGGACTCATTCCAGAAGGCCATGTGCATCAACATTCACTTCAGCACAGCTTTCCATCCTCAAACAAGTGGACAAGTCGAGCGAGTAAACCAAATCCTCGAAGACATGCTCAGGGCTTGCATTATCTATTTCGGTATGAAGTGGGAAGATTGTCTTCCATATGCCGAGTTCTCCTACAACAACAGCTTCCAAGAAAGTTCGGGCAAGGCCCCATTCGAAATTCTATATGGCAGAAAGTGCCATACTCGTCTCAATTGGTCAAATACTGGTGAATGCCAACTTCTTGGCAACGACTTGATCACAGAAGCTGAGGAAATGTGTAAAGTCATCTGTGAAAATCTCAAAGCCATGCAATCACGCCAGAAGAGTTACTATGATAGAAAGCACCATGACTTGGCTTTCGAGATCATAGACCATGTCTACCTCCGCGTCTCTCCAATGAAAGGCACTCATCGCTTCGGTATCAAAGGGAAGCTTTCCCCTAGATATGTGGGTCCTTTCAAGATCATTGGCAAAAGAGGCAACCTCACCTATCAACTTGAACTCCCGTCCAACTTCGCAAACGTGCAGGATGTGTTTCACGTGTCACAGCTTCGCAAGTGCTTCAAGACCCCCGAGCACACTATGAACTTTGAAGAGATTGATCTCCAAGAAGATTTGTCTTATCATGAGCATCTCGTTGCTATTCTTGAAGAAACTGAATGCAAGACTCACAACAAGTCAATCAAATTCCTGAAAGTGAAGTGGTCACACCATTCCGACCGAGAAGCCAGCTGGGAACATGCGGGTCACCTCCATTCTGAATATCCGGAGTTCTTTCAGCCCTAGATCTTGGGACGAGATCCTTTTGTAGTGGTGGAGTGTTGTAACACCCCGGATGTAACTTTCCATATTTGTAACTATGACTCTTGCCATTTCCAGCTATGGGATATGTTATTCCCTTTGTGGTTGGGATTTCTTCGTTTTGCATTTTGTTCATGTCATGCATTTCATATCATGTCATCATGTGCATCTCATTTGCATTCATGTTTATCTCATGCATCCGGTCATTTTCCCCGTTGTCCGTTTCGCAATCTGACGCTCTCTCGTGCCCCGTTGCACCCCTCTAACCTTCTTTCGTGAGCAGGAGAAAAACTTTCTCGGAATGGGTCAAGATTTGTCGAGTGGCCTTGGTACATCACCGGTAGTCTACCTGTCAAATTTCGTTCCATTTGGAGGTCGTTTGTTGCCCCAACGGTTAACCGGGTAACCGCAAAAGACCCTCTCTTGTTGCAGCCCAACACCCCTCCAAAACAACCCACTAACCCATCTAAACCCCCTCCATGCTCTCTGTCGTTGGATCACGATCGTGTGGGTGAAAACCGCACCTCATTTGGATACTCCTAGCTCCCCCTACCTATAAATAGGTGTGTCCCCTTCCAATTCGCACACAAAACCCTAGAAATTCCCCCTCTGCGTCGGACGTGTCCGTCCACGTCGGACAAAGCCCGCGCCGCCGCCTCTGCACCAACCAGCGTCCGCCACGTGGAGCGCCACCGCCGCCCACCGTCGAGGCCCTCCTGGCTCGAGGCCGGCCCTCCCGCGCGCGCAACCTAGCCCGAGCGCCCGCTGCCTTCTCCACCGCCCGCCCGCGCACGCCGCCGCGGACCGCGCCCTCCGCCGTCGCCTCCGCCTCTCCGTGCCCCGCAGCTCGCCGTCGTCGCCCGCCCGACACCGCGCCGCCCCGCCGCCGCACCGCCTCAATGCTGCCCCGCCACCGACCGCGACCCCGGCGCTGGATCCGGACTTCTCCATGCACCGGCGACCTCCTCCGGTGTCTTCCCCGTGCTCTAGCCGACCCTCTCCGTCGAGCACCCCCAACTCCGGCCGCCGTCGCCTCAGATCCGGCGAGATCCACCATAGCATCTATTTCCATGCAAACCCTAGGTTGACCTCTCGATTTCTTCCAAGCCCTCCATCCCTATTATTTTTATGCCTCTTTTGTCATGCCACTTCTTGTTGCACGTAGCTCCGATTCTTGCATATGATATATTGAAATGTTCACCTCGTGTTACTCTTCACGTTAGTGTCATTTGAATGCATGTTACTTTCCATATTGATGCCATTATCATCTTTGCGAAAGTGCTATAAAATGTTGTCTACTGGATCTTGGCAGAACTTGATGATTTGTCATTTTTGTTGCATTTTGTGTGTGCATCCTATGAGCATGGTGTCTGCATATTTTATGATATCCATCATGCCATATTTACAGGGGTGCAAGTCTTGTATTTTTGTGATCTATGTGGTGACTAGCACAAGAATGCAAAGTAGGCTCCATAATGTTGCTGATTTCAGACACAGTGATTACAGGGGTGCAAGTCCTTTTCCTGTTACATTTTGATGCCATGTAAACTTGTTGCTACCATGATATCCATGCATATTGTGAGATAGCTCAGTAAACATGTTTTGTAGATATGGTATTTCTCTTTCTGTTAATGCCTCTGGTTACAATTATGGAGTACCCTAGCATGTCATTTTCTTGCTCTAGTTTTGCTTAATATTATTCCTAGCAGATTGTTAACTTGTTATTCAATATTTCCATGTGTTTTGCTAGTGATGCATGTACCCTATGAACTTTCTCTTGCTATGCTTAGCTTCCTGAACATGCCTACTTCATCTTGGTTACCTTGTTATGCCATGAAATGCTTCGTGGTCAGTGGCATGAGCTTGCAAAGTCTGAAACTGATAATATAACTTGCCATGTTTGCATGAGTGGCACATCATTTTCCATGCATCTTTCGGTAACGTTAAATAAGGGAGTTTTGATCTATGTGTTTAGTACTAGCATTCCATGCCTTTGTTTGCCATGATATGTTCCTATAGCATGTTGTTTGGGAGTTCTAAACATTGCTTCCTGATGCTGTTTTGACATGTTTAGTATTTTCTCTAAGTCTGTGAAGCTGATATCATTTGCATTTTTGTCATGCAATTTTGAGATTGTTCTAGTGAGAACTAGCAGGAGCTCTGTGTATATGATTTGTAGAGCTTCATGTGTACTTTATGATCACGTGCTTTGTAGCTATGTTGGAGTGATGTAGCATAGTTTCTTGTTGCATTCTAAGTGCTATGATGTTGTTAATCGCAGTTTTGCATCATTCTTGTATTGCTTGTCATTTGCAAACCGTGCATCCATTTCCGGTGATCCTTATATCGATTTTGACCGAAATCACCTCATCTTTCATCAGCATACTTGGTTTGCCAAGTTGATTCCTCATTCATCCTTTTCCTTCCGGAGTACCCATATGCATTGCACATCATATCTTGTATTCCATGCCCTGTCCTACATCATGTTTCTTGTGCATTGCACCATGATTGATTGTTGTTCCTTTACTTGTGTTCTTGCTTTGGGTAGAGCCGGGAGATGAGTACGTGAACGAGGAACCTATTGAGTATGCTAACGAGGATCAAGCTTTCGATAACTTTGAGTACATTGCAGGCAAGATGCCCACTACCCTTGATATCACTTCTATATTTGCTTGCTAGTTGTTCGTTCTATCGCTATGTCGCGCTACCTACCACTTGTTATATCATGCCTCACATATTGTCGTGTCAAGCCTCTAACCCACCTTCCTAGCAAACCGTTGTTTGGCTATGTTACTGCTTTTGCTCAGCCCCTCTTATAGCGTTGCTAGTTGTAGGTGCCTTGCACTTTGTTCCATGATGGAACATGGTTATGATGGGCTATCACAATATCCCTTATTTTAATTAATGCATCTATATACTTGGTAAAGGGTGGAAGGCTCGGCCTTTTGCCTAGTGTTTTGTTCCACTCTTGCCGCCCTAGTTTCTGTCATACCGGTGTTATGTTCCTTGATTTTGCGTTCCTTACACGGTTCGGGTTACGGGACCCCCTTGACAGTTCGCTTTGAATAAAACTCCTCCAGTAAGGCCCAACCTTGGTTTTACATTTGCCAACCTAAGCCTTTTCCCTTGGGTTCTGCAGACCCGAGGGTCATCTTTATTTTAC
>NC_041380.1:168695502-168717121 GCF_002162155.2 Triticum dicoccoides | reverse complement strand
CCACGGGGCCAGTGCTCCTCTGAGTGTTGGTCCGAACCGGGCAGCCTACGAGGCCACCTCGGGGAAACTTGAGGGTTGGTTTTACTCATAGCTTGACCTATCTGGTGTGCCCTGAGAACGAGATATGTGCAGCTCCTATCAGGATTTGTCGCATAGTCGGGCGGTCTTGCTGGTCTTGTTTTACAATTGTGGAAATGTCTTGTAACCTGGATTACAAGGCTGATCGGGTCTTTGCGGGACAAGGAATATCCTTCGTTGATCGTGAGAGCTTGTAATGGGCTAAGTTGGGACACCCCTGCAGGGTATAAACTTTCGAGAGTCGTGCCCACGGTTATGTGGCAGATGAGAATTTGTTTAATATCCGGTTGTAGAGAACTTGTCACTTGACTTAATTAAAATGAATCAACCGCGGTGTAGCCGTGATGGTCTCTTTTCAGCGGAGTCCGGGAAGTGAACACGGTTTTAGGTTATGTTTGAACGTAAGTAGTTTCAGGATCACTTCTAGTTCACGACCGTTGTGTAGCTTGTCACTTACTCTTATTTGCGTATGTTAGCCACCCTATTTGCTTAGTGCTTGCTGCAAATCCACCTCATTACCTTATCCTACCCATAAGCTTAAATAGTCTTGATCTCGCGGGTGTGAGATTGTTGAGTCCTCGTGACTCACGGATACTTCCAAAATAGTTGCAGGTGCCGATGATACCAGTGCAGGTGATGCTACCGAACTCAAGTGGTAGTTCGATGAGGAACTTGGTCGGTACTATGTGTTGTTTCCTGATGATCAGTAGTGGAGCCCAATTGGGATGATCGGGGATCAGCATTTGGGGTTTATCTTCCTTTTTCATTCGGATTTGGCCGTAGTCGGTCTATGAGTGTATTTTGGATGATGTATGAATTATTTACGTTTTATGTATTGTGTGACGTGGAGAGTGTAAGCCAACTCTATTTATCCCTTTATTGTTCATTACATGGGATGTTGTGAAGATGACCCTTCTTGCGACAAAAACCACTATGCGGTTATCCCTCTAAGTCGTGCCTCAACACGTGGGAGCTATAGCCGCATCGTGGGCGTTCCAAGTTCGTAATCAGAGCCATCCCCGACTTAGGAGCCCCCTGCTTGATCGAATCGCTGACGATGTTGAGTCTAGAACAAAATGTTTTGAGTCTTAGGATTATATATACCAGAGAGTAGGATTCCTTTTACTCCTCAGTCCCTTCGTCGCTCTAGTGAGGCCTCCTAATGTATATGTTTTGTCTTTCCTCTCCTCAAATTTCACGATTTTTTTAGGATCACGCGGGTATCTTAGAATCGTTCTGATATTTTTGTGATGAGAACATTGTTCTTGGTGCCTCCTGACATTTTGGGGTTGTGGCAGTGTCCTGGGGAGTTGAGCTCAGAGGTGTTGTCATCACAATTTTATCGTTGTAGTTCTGGAATACCTAAGTTCGCCGACATCGAAAATCTCTTTTATGCAGTTATTGGTGAGATAACCTCGACGCCACCCAGTACTGGGGCTGGAGTTCGGAGTATTGCTATAACTCGTATAACGGATGCTTTTCAAAGGTTGAGGTACACTATTTCCAAAGGTTTCTTGGTTATGTGTTGACGGATGGATACAGTTGGAGCGTAGGGCTTGTTAGTTGTGTGATATATATTGTGCCTCCCTGTATCCCCAACACCAGATTGCATAACCAAAAAGTTTCAGGAGTTTATAGGTGGGAATTCAAGTAGCTCTAGTATTTCTTCCCGTAGATATTTGGATTGTGATTGGGCAATCCTTACCACTTAATTGTTCCAGTCGTACCTTTGTTATTTCATTCATCAACATTTATCTATGTGGCTTCTCAACTTAATGGACGTGTGATGTTAACTTTGGATTTCATTCGTTCATCCTTGTTCGAATGTTTATTGTGAAGACTATGTGTTGCAATTTGTATCCATTGATTCATCTTGTCTATCTGTTTATCAAGATTCTAACGGATGTCACCCTCTTCAGGATGGCTCCTCCAATGCGTCTGAATCCGAAACGCAGTGGTGGGAGTCATGCGAACCCTCCACCTCCACCTCTGCCTCCGGAGGCATGGCAAGCTGTCATGGAAGCCACCAATGCCAACACCCAGATGCTTTTGCAACTCTTGCAAGAGCGCAACCAAGGCCAATGCAACCAAGGTAATCAAGGCCAAGGGAATTTCAACAATCAGCCTCAGTTTGCTACCCTCAACCAGTTTCTTGCAAATCAGTCGAAGTCTTTCAGCTACTGTGCCGAGGCCACGGACGCCGATTATTGGCTCGTGGACATCAATAAGCATTTTGAATGGAGCAATGCCAGGCCTGAGGACTTTGTCAAGTTTGCTTCATTCCAACTCAAGGACCAAGCTGCTGATTGGTATCAACAATACAAAGATTCCAGAGGAGGTCGAGTGATTACCTAGGATGATTACTGCCGAGACTTCAAAGCTCATCATATTCCAACAAGTGTTTGATACGTCTCCAACGTATCTATAATTTTTGATTGTTCCATGCTATTATATTATTTGTTTTGGATGTTAATGGCCTTTATTTTACACTTTTATATTATTTTTGGGACTAACCTACTAACCCAAGGCCTAGTGCAAATTGCTGTTTTTTGCCTATTTCAGTGTTTCGCAGAAAAGGAATAACAAACAGAATCCAAACAGAATGAAACCTTCGAGATAGTTAATTTTGGAACAAACGTGATCCAGAGGACTTGGAGTAGACGTCAAGAAATCAACGAGGATTCCACAAGGCAAGGGGGCGCGCCTACCCCCCTGGGCGCACCCTCCACCCTCGTGGGCCCCTCGTGGGCCCCTCGTGGCTCAACCGACCTACTTGTTCCTCCTATATATACTCATATACCCTGAAAACATCCAGGAGCACCATGAAACCCTATTTCGACCACCGCAACCTTCTGTACCCAAGAGATCCCATCTTGGGGCCTTTCCCGGAGCTCCGCCAGAGGGGGCATCGATCATGGAGGGCCTCTACATCAACTCCATGGCCCCTCCGATGATGTGTGAGTAGTTTACTTTAGACCTTCGGGTCCATTGTTATTAGCTAGATGGCTTCTTCTCTCTCTTTGGATCTCAATACAAAGTTCTCCTCGATCTTCTTGGAGATCTATTTGATGTAACTCTTTTTGCGGTGTGTTTGTCGAGATCCGATGAATTGTGGGTTTATGATCAAGTCTATCTATGAACAATATTTGATTCTTCTCTGAAATCTTTTATGCATGATTGGTTATCTTTGCAAGTCTCTTCGAATTATCAGTTTGGTTTAGCCTACTAGATTGATTTCTTGCAATGGTAGAAGTGCTTAGCTTTGGGTTCAATCTTGCGGTGCTCGATCCTAGTGATAGAAAGGGAAATGACACGTATTGTATTGTTGCCATCGAGGATAAAAAGATGGGGTTTATATCATATTGCTTGAGTTTATCCCTCTACATCGTGTCATCTTACCTAATGTGTTACTCTGTTCTTATGAACTTAATACTCAAGATGCATCCTGGATAGCGGGCGATATGTGGAGTAATAGTAGCAGATGCAGGCAGGAGTCGGTCTACTTGTCACGGACATGATGCCTATATACATGATCATGCCTAGATATTCTCATAATTATACTCTTTTCTATCAATTGCTCGACAGTAATTTGTTCACCCACAAATACTTATGCTATCTTGAGAGAAGCTACTAGTGAAACCTATGGCCCCCGGGTCTATTCTCCATTATATTTATCTCCCGTCAACAAGATACTTCTATTACCTTTTATTTTGCAATCTTTACTTTTAATCTTTATCATAAAAATACCAAAAATATTATCTTATCATCTCTACCAGATCTCACTCTCGTATGTGACCGTGAAGGGATTGACAACCCCTTTATCGCGTTGGTTGCGAGGTTCTTGTTTCTTTGTGTAGGTACGAGGGACTTGCGTGTGGCCTCCTACTGGATTGATACCTTGGTTCTCAAAAACTGAGGGAAATACTTACGCTACTTTGCTGCATCACCCTTTCCTCTTCAAGGGAAAACCAACACAGTGCTCAAGAGGTAGCAGTGTTGCTGAGAGCAAGCGTGAGGAGTTCTGCAATCTCAAGCAAGTAAGCATGTCCGTGTACCAATACAACATCCAGTTTCAGAAACTTGCTCACTTCGCAAGGCAGGATGTTCCTAATGAAAAGAGCATGAACTATCATTTCAGAGGTGGCCTCAAAGAAGATCTACAGTTTACCTCTCGTTCTTGTTGAGCCTACTAAGTTTGATCAATTCTATAACATGGCCCTCAAGCAAGAAGGTGCTCAGATCAAGTGTGAGGCTTATAAGAAGAGAATCAGGGATGCAATTCAGTCTTGTTCTTCCTCACAAGTGGCAGCTAAGCAACAGAAATTCTGGCTTCCTCCTCCTCCGTTTCGTCAGCCCTACCTGCAGAAGAACAAAGGTGGCCATGCATCTCCCCACCCACCCAACCCAGGCTATCAGAACAAGTCTCAGACTCAAGCTCCAAAG
The DNA here is from genome assembly GCF_002162155.2 of Triticum dicoccoides. Lineage (NCBI taxonomy): Eukaryota > Viridiplantae > Streptophyta > Magnoliopsida > Poales > Poaceae > Triticum > Triticum dicoccoides. The sequence continues at coordinate 168,712,600 of NC_041380.1, read as the reverse complement.
TCAAGTGCTCCTTATCATCGTCCTCTCTCAGAGGTCACTTGCAACAAGTTTCAGCAGAAAGGTCACTATGCAAACAAGTGCTTCAACCAAAGGCGCCTTCCGCCTCCTCCTCCTATGAGATCTTCTAGAAATGCAGTGGTCAAGCATAATCCCGAGCATGCTAAGGTGAACATGATGAATGCAGCTAAGGCAGAGGATTCTTCATATGTGATCATGGGTAACCTTTCAGTTAACTCCTTTCCTGCAAAAGTATTGTTTGATATTGGTGCATCGCATTGTTACATGTCAAGACCATTTTTTTGCCAAGCATGAATTCACTTCTTCACATTTCGATAAACCCATGGATATCATTTCTCCGAGTAAACGGTTGAGCTCCAGTTTGGTGGTTGCGGATGTTTCTATCAAGATGGGCAACTATAAATTTCTGTCTAAACCAATTATTCTTGGTGACTCGGATATTGATCTAATTCTCAATGTGGACTGGCTTTCTAAGCACAAGGCTCAACTTGATTGTGCTTCCAGGGAGATTCAAGTGACACACTCTTCTGAGGATGTGATCATCTATGCCGCTCGGGATGAAACCATTCGACTGTTTTCTCTCAATGAGAAGGGCGAGCTAGACACAATTTCTCAGATTCCAGTCGTTTGTGAATACCAAGACATCATTCCAAAAGAGCTTCCAGAATGCCTCCTCACCAGCCAGTTCAATTCATTATCGATCTTGAGCCTGGTACGGAACCCGTTTGCAAGCGTCCATACAAGCTTGGACCAAAGGAGTTGAACGAATTGAAGAAACAGCTCAATGAACAAGAGCATCTGGGTTTGATCAGACTGAGTTCATCTCCGTGGGGTTGTGGTGTTCTTTTTGTCCAGAAGAAGGATGGCACGGACCGACTTTGTGTTGACTACCGTCCAGTGAACAAGAAGACAATCAAGAACAAGTATCAGCTTCCCACTATCAATGACCTTTTCGAACAACTTAAAGGTGCTAAATTATTCTCCAAGCTTGGCCTCCGTATGGGTTATCATCAGATTCGCATTCGTGAACAAGATATTCCCAAGACAGCATTCAGAACAAGCTTTGGTTCTTATGAATATACTGTCATGTCTTTCGGCCTTGTCAATGCTCCTCCAACGTTCTCTCACATGATGAACTTCATCTTCAACCCCTACACAAATGAATTCGTCCGGGTGTATCTCGATGATATCTTGGTCTTCTCCAAGAATAAGAAGGATCATGCCAAGCATTTGAGATTGGTGCTCGACAAGCTCGGAGAGTATCAATTCTATGCGAAGTTTTCTAAATGTGAGTTTTGGCTTGATGAAGTTCTTTACCTTGGTCATATCATCTCCGCCAAGGGCATTGTTGTTAATTCGGAAAAGGTTTCTGCAATTGTGAATTGGGAACCTCCTCAGAATGTCAAGAAGCTTCGCAATTTTCTTGGACTTGCGAGCTATTGTCAAAGATTCATTGAGAATTTCTTTAAGATTGCAAAGCCTCTTTCCAACCTCCTCCAGAATCATGTCAAGTATGTCTGGACTCCTGAGTGTGACCTTTCTTTCAACACCCTCAAAGAGAAGCTAGTCTCAGTTCCTGTCTTGACTCCTCCGGATGAATCCAAGCCATTCGCAGTTTTCTATGATGCCTCTTTACAAGGTCTCGGCGCTAAGTTAATGCAAGATAAGAAAGTTGTGGACTATACCTCTTGTCAGTTGAAGCCCAACGAAAGGAACTACCTCACTCACGACCTTGAGTTGGCGGTAGTTGTCCATGTATTAATAACATGGAGACATCTCTTGTTGGGAAGGCAAGTGGACATTTTCACCTATCACAAGAGCCTCAAAATCACTCAACCCAACCTCAACCTTAGGCAAACTCGTTGGGTCAAAATGATTCAAGAGTACAATCCAAGTATTGAATATACTCCAGGTAAGGCCAATGTAATTGCAGATACTTTGAGCAGGAAGGCTTATTGCAACAGCTTAATTCTCAAGCCATTCCAACCGGATCTTTGTGAAGTTTTCCGCAAACTCAACCTCCAAGTTGTTCCTCAAGGTTTTCTTTCCAACCTTCAAGTCACTCCGACTTTGGAAGACCAAATTCATGAGGCTCAACTCCTTGATACCATGGTGAAGAAGGTCGAACATGGTATTGCCAAGAGCCAACCCAAATACATGTGCAATCGCATTGATGACAAAGACATTTTATTCTTCAAGGACCGGATTGTGGTTCCTAAAGGTAATCTAAGGAAGGTCATAATGAACGAAGCGCACAATTCTCTTATGTCCATTCATCCAGGCAGTTATGTACCATGACCTCAAGCAGTCATATTGGTGGACTTGAATGAAGCGAGAGATTGCTCAATTCGTGAATGAATGTGATGTCTGCCGAAGGTGTTGGGGAATGCAGTAATTTCAAAAAAAATCCTACGCACACGCAAGATCCATCTAGGTGATGCATAGCAACGAGAAGGGAGAGTGTAGTCCATGTACCCTCGTAGACCGTAAGCAGAAGTGTTATGACAACGCGGTTGATGTAGTCGTACGTCTTCACAATCTGACCGATCCTAGCACCAAAGGTACGACACCTCCGTGATCTGCACAGATTCAGCTTGGTGACGTCCCACGAACTCTATATTCCAGCTGAGGTCGAGGGAGAGTTTTGTCAGTACGACGGCGTGATGTCGGTGATGATGAAGTTACCGACGCAAGGCTTTGCCTAAGTTCTACAGCCATATGATCGAGGTGGAAATCTATGGAGGGGGCACCGCTTGCGGCTAAACAATCAACTTGTGTGTCTATGGGGTGCCCCCTCCCCCGTATATAAAGGAGTGGAGGAGGGGGAGGGCCGGCCCTCTCATGGCGCGCCCAAGGGGGGAGTCCTACTCCCAGTGGGAGTAGGATTCCCCCTTCCCTAGTTGGAGTAGGAGAGAAAGGAAGGGGGAGAGAGAGGAAAGGAAAGGGGTGGCTGACCCCCCACCCAATTTGGATTGGGCTTGCGGGGGCACGCCCTCCACCTTGGCTGACTACTCCTCTCTCCCACTAAGGCCAAATAAGACCCATTGACTCCCCGGGGGGTTCCGGTAACCCCCCGGTACTACGTTAAATTCCTGAACTCATCCGGAACCCTTCCGATGTCCAGACATAGCCTTCCAATATATCGATCTTTATGTCTCGGCCATTTAGAGACTCCTCATCATGTCCGTGATAATATCCGGGACTCTTCGGTACATCAAAACACATAAACTCATAATACCGATCGTCACCGAATGTTAAGCGTGCGGACCCTACGGGTTCGAGAACTATGTAGACATGACCGAGACTCACTTCCGGTCAATAACCAATAGCGAAACTTGTATGCTCATATTGGTTCCTACATATTCTACGAAGATCTTTACCGGTCAAACCGCATAACAACATACGTTGTTCCCTTTGTCATCGGTATGTTACTTGCCCGAGATTCGATTGTTGGTATCTCAATACCTAGTTCAATCTCGTTACCGACAAGTCTATTTACTTGTTCCATAATGCAACATCTTGTAACTAACTCACTAGTCACATTGCTTGCAAGACCTATAGTGATGTGCATTACCGAGAGGGCCCAGAGATACCTCTCCGATACATGGAGTGGCAAATCCTAATCTCAATCTATGCCAACTCAACAAACACCATTGGAGACACCTGTAGAGCATGTTTATAGTCACCCAATTATGTTGTGACATTTGATAGCACACTAAGTGTTCCTGTGGTATTCGGGAGTTGCATAATCTCATAGTCATAGGAACATGTATAAGTTATGAACAAAGCAATAGCAACAAACTAAATGATCATCATGCTAAGATAACGGATGGGTCAAGTCAATCACATCATTCTCTAATGATGTGATCCCGTTAATCAAATGACAACTCTTGTCTATAGTTAGGAAACTTAACCATTTTTTATTAACAAACTAGTCAAGTAGAGGCATACTATTGACACTCAGTTTGTCTATGTATTCACACATGTACTAAGTTTCCGGTTAATACAATTCTAGCATGAATAATAAACATTTATCATGATATAAGGAAATATAAATAACAACTTTATTATTGCCTCTAGGGCATATTTCCTTGAGTCTCCCACTTGCACTAGAGTCAATAATCTAGATTACACAGTGATGATTCTAACACCCATGGAGTCTTGGTGCTGATCATCTTTTGCTCGTGAGAGAGCCTTAATCAACAGTTCTACAACATTCAGATCCGTATGTATCTTGCAAATCTCTATGTCTCCCTCCTTGACTTGATCGCGGACGGAATTGAAGTCTCTCTTGATGTGCTTGGTTCTCTTGTGAAATATGGACTCCTTTGCCAAGGCAATTGCACCAGTATTGTCATAAAAGATTTTCATTGGACCCGATGCACTAGGTATTACACCTAGATTGGATATGAACTCCTTCATCCAGACTCCTTCATTTGCTGCTTCTGAAGCAGCTATGTACTTCACTTCACATGTAGATCACGCCACGACGCTCTGCTTGGAACTGCACCAACTGACAGCTTCACCATTCAATAAAAATACGTATCTAGTTTGTGACTTAGAGTCATCCGGATCAGTGTCAAAGCTTGCATCGACGTAACTGTTTACGATGAGCTCTTTGTCACCTCCATAAATGAGAAACATATCCTTAGTCCTTTTAGGTATTTCAAGATATTCTTTACCGCTCTCCAGTGATCCACTCCTGGATTACTTTGGTACCTCCCTGCTAAACTAATAGCAAGGAACACATCAGGTCTGGTACATAGCATTGCATACATGATAGAACCTATGGCTGAAGCATAGGGAATGACTTTCATTTTCTCTCTATCTTCTGCAGTGGTCGGGCATTGAGTCTGACTCAACTTCACACCTTGTAATACAGGCAAGAACCCTTTCTTTGCTTGATCCATTTTGAACTTCTTCAAAACTTTATCGAGGTATGTGCTTTGTGAAAGTCCAATTAAGCGTCTTGATCTATCTATATAGATCTTGATGCCCAATATATAAGCAGCTTCACCGAGGTCTTTCATTGCAAAATTCTTACTCAAGTAACCTTTTATGCTATTCAGAATTTCAGTATCATTTCCGATCAACAATATGTCATCTATATATAATATCAAGAATGCTACAGAGCTCCCACTCACTTTCTTGTAAATACAGGCTTCTCCAAAAGTCTGTATAAAATGATATGCTTTGATCACACTATCAAAACGTATATTCCAACTCCGAGAGGCTTGCACCAGTACATAAATGGATCGTTGGAGCTTGCACACTTTGTTAGCACCTTTTGGATCGACAAAACCTTCTAGTTGCATGATATACAACTCTTCTTTAAGATATCCATTAAGGAATGCAGTTTTGACATCCATTTGCCAAATTTCATAATCATAAAATGCGGCAATAGCTAACATGATTCGGACGGACTTAAGCATCGCTACGGGTGAGAAGGTCTCATTGTAGTCAACTCGTTGAACTTGTCGAAAACCTTTTGCAACAAGTCGAGCTTTGTAGACAGTAATATTACCGTCAGCGTCAGTCTTCTTCTTGAAGATCCATTTATTCTCTATGGCTTGCCGATCAACGGGCAAGTCATCCAAAGTCCACACTTTGTTCTCATACATGGATCCCATCTCAGATTTCATGGCCTCAAGCCATTTTGCGAAATCTGGGATCATCATCGCTTCCTCAAAATTCGTAGGTTCATCATGGTCAAGTAACATGACTTCCAGAACAGGATTACCGTACCACTCTAGTGCGGATCTTACTCTGGTTGACCTACGAGGTTCGGTAGTAACTTGATCAGAAGTTTCATGATCATCATCATTAGCTTCCTCACAAATTGGTGTAGGAATCACTGGAACTAATGTCTGTGATGAAGTACTTTCCAATAAGGGTGTCGGATGTGGGGTTCTGGCAAACCCTTAAGGTTCGAACACTGGGGTGCGCGCGAAGTCTTTCCCTCCTACCGATCTATGCTCTAGCTCGCTAAGATCTTGCGGACGAACTCGACGAACTTGCAACACAGAAAGACACGGGGTTTATACTAGTTTGGGACACCGTTGTGGTGTAATACCCTACTCAAGTGTGGTGGTGGATTGCCTCTTGGGTTGATGATGAATAATACAAGGGGAAGAACAGCCTCCTGAGGTTGAGGTGTTCTTGCGCGTAGGAACTTGTGTGTGTCTCTGGGTCTGATGAGATCTCTCCCCGCCTCTCCTTCTACTATGGTGGTGGCTAGTCCTATTTGTAGAGGCCCTGGTCCTCTTCCCAAATATCAAGCGGGAAGGGAGCCAACAATGGCGGGCTAATTTGAAGGGGGACAGCTAGTATGAGCCATCCTGACAAAAGTAGTCTTCGCCTGCACAAAGCTCTGGTGGTGACGCCATCTTCGGCTCCACGATGACCTTCGCCTTGCAGTCCATGGTCTTGGTCTTGTTGCACCGAAATGGCAACCTTTGCCTGACGCCTCGGTAATCTGCGGTTGCGCTTGCCCCCTTTGCACCAAAGAGGAAACAAGGACGCTGCACGCGCTGGCGCCCGCCTGGTGTCGATCGTCATGGCTCACGTCACGAGAGCCTTTTGAGGTTCGTCTCGCCTTGATATCTCCGCTCCTCGTGAGCCTGCCTAGCTAGGCCACTCCAGAGGAGGTCTTGCGTCATCCGCCTCACGAGGCTAGGCCCATCGTGAGGGTCTTGGGTGCCTTGTTGGTGAAGATGGGTCATACGGCCTGCTGCTTGGCCACGCCGCGGGCCGCAGGCAGGCAAGTCTGGGGACCCCCGTTCCAAGAACACCGACAGTAGCCCCCGGGCCCAAGGTGCGCTCGGGCTTGGCTTCGCGGCGAAGCCAAGGGTCAAGTTCGGAGCTCCACGGGCCCCAAAAGCCCGCGGCCTCGGTTGACGCATGGCGGTTGATTGGATGTGGGTGTTTGCACTTCCCCATGCTGCCTCGGAAACTGCTTGACCTGACAAAATGCCGGTGCAGGCGGCACTTGCCTTCATTGCTTCTTCCTTGCCTCACTCCAGATCCCCTTTCTCGCTGTTCGCCACCGCTACCTACAGATCTGCTCCGGCCTTGCTCTGCATCTACCGCCCATGGCGCTGCGCAAGGTCAAGACTTCCTCGGCTCCGGCTTGGTATGAGCCCTCTCTTGAGTGATCACTGTCACGGATAAGAGCCTTGCCTCCGTGCGCCTACTGACGGCAGGAGAGAGCAACGAGTGGGGGAAGACGGAGCTCCGGCTTGCCTCCGACGAGCCGGAGCCTGAGGGAAGCACCTTCTTTCCCTTCTTTTCGAGCAGCGTTGCTGTCGGGTTGGTTCCTCCCTTCTCTGATTTCTTTTATGAAGTCCTCGACCACTATGGGCTGCAAGCATTGCATCTCCATCCCAACTCTTTCCTCCTCCTGTCCATCTTTGCCTACTATTGTGAGGCGTACCTGGGCGTGATGCCGTCCATGGCGCTCCTGCGCCATTTCTTCTTCCTCCGTGTCAGTGAGGGTCACATCTCTAGATGCGCCAACTTCGTTGCGTCCGGCAAGGCCAACTTGATCTCGAGCACCGGGAAGAGGGCCGACAACATTCGGTCCAAATGGGTTATGGTGGATGCTAAGCTCGCCCATCTGCGCCTGGTGTTGCCGACGGAGGCGCCCCGACAAGTCAAGGAATGGCCCAGGGTGGAGCTTGTCGACGAGCGGGCATCATCAATGCTGGGGCAGATGATGACGGACCTGAAGCCGGGCAATGCGAGGACGGCCAAAATAACGGGGGCGATGCTCCTGAGGGAGTTCTTGACGCTGCGGGTTGCCCCACTCCAGGCGCGCGAGCGCCCCTTCTGGGAGGTTGAAGGAGGGGAAAGCAAGGCCTGCCTGAGGCCGGGGGACCTGCCTGACGACGAACTGGACGCCGTCCTGTGTCTCATAGTCGGAGAGAACTAGGAGTACCCGCCTAGCGCCTTCATTCCCCTGTTCCAATGCAGGGACTAGGAGGACTTCGTCGCTTCCAGGCCGACTTTTGATGCGTGCAGTCTGGTGCCTCCGGTGTTTTCGGGAGCTCCTACGGCACAAAAACTGGTGGAGGTGTCTTCTGGCGAGTCCCGCGGAGAGGGGGAAGAGGAGGTGGACTCGGAGGAGACCCTGGAAGAGGTGGGGAGACCTTCCCTCCGAGCAAGGCCGAGATTCTTCGCGCCCTTCCTGATGATGCCGAGGCTGACGCTGTAACACCCACGATAGCTCCGGGAAAATAAGAAGAGTCAGGTAAGATCCTGGGAAAAGACCTGTGGGTTAGGGCCCACTCAAGAGAAACACCATTGAACAATTTAAGAGAGATTGCACCGGTTGAATTAAAAGGCTTGAATGAGAGGACATCCTCGAAAGATCTTGAACGAATGCAGAGTGGAAACATGAATCTTCTGAGATATCTTCAGCACTCCAGAACAATGAATAGCGAGTAGTGAATGATTAAGAGGTGCACCGGCATGAGAAGGCATTTGAAACAAGGAAAGGAATATGATCAACAATGCTTGAATTGAATCCATCGTAGAAAATAAAAGAAACAAAGAACGATGAACTTGAAGCTCTGTTAGAATCTTCATGAGAAACAGCAGGTAAGAACATTGACGGAAAAGAATGGAGAGACTTCCCATCAATAAAAGGATACTTGATTAAGAAAACCGAGTCCTTGAAGAAAAAGGGTGGGAGGGCGGGAAAAACAAAGGCAGCTTGGCCGGATGAAAAAAATAACGTTGAGAAGACTTAGAGTTGATCTTGCGAATGTTGAAAATGATCGGAACCACTTGAAGAGAAACACACCAGTTGAAAAAGAATTGACATGACAAACTCGATGATCATGAAGGATTGGTATTCACACAGGAGTATGAGAACACCGCTTAGGAAAAGTATGGAATCAACATTTGACTTTGAAGCAACTCGAATACCACAACTGAAAACAAAACAAAGGATTGGCTTGCAGAATAAGCCGGAACAAACGTATGATAGAGATTTCATCCGAAGTTTTCATGGTGGGGCCCACACGGGCTCGATCGTACAGCACCATCATGTACAAGGCAGTGCACATGACATAAGAAGCATCCCCGAGTCAGCACAGCCAAGGACTCTTTAAGACACAACGAGACCACTGTAAAACCAACCGTGGATAGGCGGACCACTAGACGTCGAACCCCAATTTCATATCATACATCTGTCGGAAAGATATCCTACGATATACTTGAATTCCCACTTATAAACTCCCGAAACTTTCCGGTTATGCAATCAGGTGTTGGGGATACAGGGGAAGCATAATATCTCACCCAGACTAGCAAATCCTACATCCAGCTGTATCCATCCTTCAACACATAACCAAGAAACCTTCGGAAATCATTTACCTCAACCTTCGAAAAGCATCCGTTATATGAGTTATGGCAATACTCCCGAACTCATGCCCCAGTAGTGGGTGGCGTCGAGGTTATCTCACCAACAACTGCATAAAAGAGATTTTTGATGTCGGCGAACTCAGGTATTCTGATTTCACCCGGAACTATTCCGATGTCCAAATATAGGCTTCCAATATATCGATCTTTATCTCTCAACCATTTCGAGACTCCTCATCATGTCCGTGATCATATCCTGGACTCTGAACAACTTTCGGTACATCAAAACACATAAACTCATATTACCGATCGTCACCGATCTTTAAGCGTGCGGACCCTATGGGCTACGGGTTCGAGAACTATGTAGACATGACCGAGACTCATCTGCAGTCAATAACCAATAGTGGAACCTGGATGTTCATATTGGCTCCTACATATTCTACGAATATCTTTATCGGTCAAACCGCATAACGGTATACGTTGTTCCCTTTGTCATCGGTATGTTACTTGCCCGAGATTCGATCGTCGGTATCCTTATACCTAGTTTAATCTCGTTATTGGCAAGTTTCTTTACTCGTTCCGTAATGCATCATCCCGCAACTTACTCATTAGTCACAATGCTTGCAAGGCTAATAGTGATGTGTGAGGGAGTCCAGGATTAGGGGGTCTCCGGACAGCCGGACTATATCCTTTGGCCGGACTGTTGGACTATGAAGATGCAAGATTGAAGACTTCGTCCCATGTCCGGATGGGACTCTCCTTGGCGTGGAAGGAAAGCTTGGCAATACGGATATGTAGATCTCCTCCCTTGTAACGAACTCTGTGTAACCCTAGCCCCCTCCAGTGTCTATATAAACCGGAGGGTTTAGTTCGTAGGACAACAACAATCATACCATAGGCTAGCTTCTAGGGTTTTAGCCTCTACGATCTCGTGGTAGATCAACTCTTGTAATACTCATATCATCAAGAACAATCAAGCAGGACGTAGGGTATTACCTCCAACAAGAGAGCCCAAACCTGGGTAAACATCGTGTCCCCTGCCTCCTGTTACCATCCGCCTTAGACGCACAGTTCGGGACCCCCTACCCGAGATCCGCCGGTTTTGACACTGACATTGGTGCTTTCATTGAGAGTTCCACTATGTCGTCATCATAAGGAGGGATGGCTCGCCTCGTTGTCAAGGACAACATCACCTCTGGGGGAGTCCTGGCTATAGGCCAAACTCTCCGACTAGGCGGCCTCGTCATGATCGCCTGCTCGGCCGCTGCGCCGACGATGACTTCTCGGGTCATTGAAAATAGCCTCCACATCGGCTCGAAATTCACCGAGCAGATGGATCCAATGGATCTCTCCTCTTTGAACGAGCTCCTGGATCGCATCGCCTCTCTGGGAGTCGCTATGGACTACGATCGGATTGGGGTTAAACCCGACCAAAGGGAGATTAACACTCCGTCGGTCACCCATCAGATAGTGGTGGTGGAGGAGCAATGCGGCGATTCTCCCTCTATCGTGAGGACGAACTATGTCCGGATTCCCGAGCTCTCCGAGCCGGATACCCACCCACGGGAGGACATCGCCCTAACCCTGAACATAGAATTAGGGTGCATGCTGAACCTGCGGGGCAACATCCTGGAGCCCAAACTTCTAAGATCGGAAACTCCCCCTCCCCAGGGTCTCAGATTGGGTCAAGGTCTGAACTTAAATCCACCCATCCACCCAGACAAAAATGATCTTTCCCACATTAGGCAAGAGCCCCAAGAGAGAGTACATCACTATTGGGCCAGATTCCTCCTTGTAATGAACAAGGTCAAGGACTGTCGCGAGGAAGACACAATTTCGTTCTTTTGCAACAATTGCATGGATAAGGGAATCCTCAACGCCATAAGTTGTCATGACATAGCACCCTTCACTGACTTGGCGGCCATAGTACCGAAGTACTGTGCGATGGAAAGAGCCTGGAAAACCCAAACAAAATTTTGGGATAATCCGGCTCTGACAAAACCCCCAGTCCGAACTAAAAGGGTGCACTCTCATAAGTCGCCCGACTCAATTACAAAGAAGCAAAAGCCCACTTCAGGGTGTGGAATTGTATTGGAGGGATGGCTTAACGGGCCCTGCAAAATTCATAGTGCAGCGGATACCATACCAACACACAACCTTAGAGCATGCTGGGTACTTCGGCAGGTAGCCAGGAGCGGTGAGGATCTCCTCATCCAAAACACCTCAAAGCACCATCCCGTGGATAACAATACAGTATTGACAGTCTTCGAGACCTTCGCCTCAAATAATAGGCATAAGAGAGCACTCCGCAGCCTTGCCGAAGTCTGCTATGTGGTAGCAATAAATCCATGGAGCGACACGGCTATCACCTTCAATGCCAGTGACGAACCTAAATTCCAAACAGCCTGAGCACCAGCCACCTTGGTCCTCAGTCCAATTGTGGACGGCTTTCGGCTCACTAAAGTGCTCATGGACGGCGGCAGCAGATTAAACCTCATTTATGAGGAGACTCTTCAAAAAATGGAAATAGACAGAAACAGCATCGAGCAAAGCAGCACGACCTTCCGAGGAATCATCCCTAGTCGAGAGGCACGTTGCGCTGGGAAAATCACACTAGATGTGGTATTCGACATTCCGGAGAATTACAAGTCCGAAGAAATTACATTCCAAGTGGCCCCGTTCAGTTGCGGATACCACGCCCTTCTAGGGCGGGAGGCCTTCACAATCTTCCAAGCCATACCCCATTACGGATACATGAAGCTCAAAATGCCCGAGCCCAATGGGATCATCACTCTAGCTAGTGACCCAGACATAGCACTCCACGCTGAGAACAAAACAGCCGCACTGGCCCACGAGGCATTATCTGAAGCCCTGGTGGCGGAGGAATTAACTGTGTTGCGCTTCATAGTGGACAGGGACGACGTGATACTAGACAAAAGATCCAAGTCCACTTCTTTCAAACCAGCGGATGAAATAGTCAAATTCCAAGTCCATCCAACGGACCCTTCAAAACCAGCATCCATTGGGGCACAGTTAAACCCTGCTATAGACGCCGCACTATGGGAGTTCCTGCGCAAGAATTGGGACATATTCGCCTGGCATCCTTTAGATATGCCAGGAATCCCACACAGGCTGGCCGAGCATAGCCTTAACATTCGAAAAGGATTCGAGTCAGTCAAGCAGACTCTTCGACGTTTCTCTGAACCTAAGCGACAAGCCATGGGAGAGGAACTAGCCAAGTTACTAGAGGCTGGATTCATTAGAGAAATAAAGCATCCGGACTGGCTAGCAAACCTGGTGATGGTACCAAAGAAGGACAAATCCTGGCGCCTATGCGTCGACTTCAAGGACCTCAATAAGGCTTGCCCAAAGGATCCCTTCCCCCTCCCCCACATCGATCAAATTATCGATGCTACCGCAGGACACGACTCATTGTGCTTCCTCGACGCATACTCCGGTTACCACCAAATTAAGATGGCAGAGTCCGATCAAGCCGCAACGGCATTTATCACTCCATATGGCCCCTTCTGTTTTAACACAATGCCCTTCGGGCTCAAAAACACTGGCACAACGTATCAGCGCATGATTCAGACATGTCTGGAAAAGCAGATCGGCAAAACAGTGGAGGCATACATAGATGATGTGGTCGTTAAAACCAGACACGTCGACTCCTTAATAGATGACTTGAGCCTCACGTTTGACAATCTCCGAACATACGACATTAAGCTCAATCCGGAAAAATGCATTTTTGGCGTACCCGCAGGAAAGCTCCTGGGCTTTATCGTCTCCAGTAGAGGAATTGAAGCAAATCCGGCTAAAATCTGAGCTCTGTCGCAGTTGGCTATCCCAACTGACCTCAAGCAAATCCAGAAGTTAACTGGATGTGTGGCGGCCTTAAGCCGCTTTATCTCCCGATTGGGAGAAAAGGTACTCCCCCTTTATCGCCTTCTTTGGTGCACCGAACACTTTGAGTGGACGGACGCAGCCACGACCAGATTGGAAGAAATAAAAGCCATCCTGGCCACCAACCCAATCTTGGCCGCGCCAGATGTCGGTGAACCAATGATGTTATATATAGCGGCAACTCACCAAGTTGTAAGCGCAATGCTTGTCGTCGAACGAGAGGCGGACGGACATAAATTCCCACTTCAAAAGCCGATCTAGTATGTGTCCATTGTCCTCACTCCATGCAAACCACGGTACCCACATTATCAAAAGATAGCATACACGGCGTTTATGGCATCCCGGAAATTACGACACTACTTTCAAGAGTGTTCAATCACGGTGGCCTCAGAGGTACCACTCGACAACATAATAAACAACCGCGATGCCATGGGCCAGATTGCCAAATGGGCTATCGAGCTCCTCCCGTTCGACATAACATATAGACCAAGGCGAGCCATTAAGTCGCAAGTACTGGCCGATTTCATCGCCGAATGGACAGAAGCCGAACCCCCTAAAGAGTACGGCGCATACTCCAATTGGATCATGCACTTTGGCGGCTCTAAATTGCTGGCTGGTCTGGGGGCTGGCGTCGTCCTGACGTCCCCCACCGGAGATACTGTCCAATACGTACTCCAAATACTATATACGGACTCCAACAACGCAACCGAATACGAGGCCCTATTACATGGTCTCCGGATGGCAGTTTCCATGGCATTCAACGCCTGGAGGTGCGTGGGGACTCGAACCTCGCAATATCTCAAATAAATGGACACTTCAATGCCAAGGATCCGAAAATGGCGGCATATCGCAACGCCATCCTCAAAATGTCAGCTCGGTTCGAGGGGCTTGAATTCCACCATGTGGCTCGAGAAAACAATCAAGCGGCGGATATCCTTGCCTGTATCGGCGCTAAGCGTGATCCTGTCCCACCTAACATCTTCTTGGAAAAACTGTTTAAGCCATCTGTGGTATGGGAAGGGGACACCGGTAGAAATAGTCCGGACCCGGCCACATCATCAGATACCGAACACTCTGACACAATCGGAGGCTCTATCATCGAAATAACACCTTCAGCCCACGTGATAATGGTCGTCATCGCCCCATGGACAGAACCATTCCTAGCCTACCTAACCAGGCAGGAACTACCCAGGACCAAAATGAGGCACGCTGCATAGTGCAGCGATCTAAAGCCTACAAGGTCCACGAGGGAGAGCTTTATAAGAAAAGCACTACTGGAGTCCTTCAAAGGTGCATCTCCGAAGAAGAAGGGCGGAAGCTTTTGGCAGAAATCCATGCTGGACTCGGCGGCCATCACGCCGCAGCCCGGGCCCTTATAAGCAAGGCCTTCCATACAGGTTTCAATTGGCCGACGGCCCGAGCAGATGCACAACATCTGGTCCAACATTGCGTCGGTTGCCAGCTTTTTGCAAACCAAAGCCATATGCCGCCTACCGCTCTCCAAACAATCCCCATTACTTGGCCCTTTGCGGTCTGGAGGCTTGATATGGTTGGACCCCTTAAAGGGGGAACCCATAAGAAAAAATACTTACTGGTCATGGTGGATAAATTCACCAAATGGATAGAAGACAAACCTGTCAAAACGGTTGAATCCGGACCGGTGATAGACTTCATATCTGGGGTTGTACACCGTTATGGCATCCCCCACAGCATCATCATTGACAACGGCACGAACTTTACAACCGACGAGGTAAAACTTTGGTGCAGCAACATGGGCATCAAGCTCGATTATGCTTCTGTCTATCACCCGCAAACTAATGGTCAAGTCGAGTGAGCAAATGGTCTTATCATGAGCGGCATCAAACCTAGATTAGTGCGATCCTTAAAGGAATCAAACACGCACTGGGTAGAGGAGCTCGACTCCATACTATGGGGGCTGCAGACCATGCTGAATCGCACTATGGGATACACACCGTTTTTTATGGTGTACGGCGCAGAGGCGGTTCTGCCTTGCAACATAATTCATGACTCACCTTGAGTGCGCATGTACGAAGAAAAAGAGGCCGAGCTCGATCGGCAGGACAGTTTGGACGCCCTGGAGGAGGAGCGCGACGTGGCAAAAGCCCGTTATGCATTCTATTAGCAACATGCTCGAAGGTATCAAAGTAGAGAAGTACCGGCCAAAACCTATAACGTTGGCGAACTAGTTCTACGCTTGCCGAAGAAGAAAAAGAACAAGCTCAAGCCCAAATGGGAAGGTCCCTTCATTATTGACTAGGTTCTCACCGGTGGAGCGTACTGTCTGCGGGATGCATCGGACAATCAACTCGAGCCAAACCCATGGAACGCAGCCAGACTCCAAAGATTCTACGCCTAGTGCCGGACTCTATGTTCGTCTCCTTACCTCCGTCAATTTTTTGCATATCAATTATATGTCTTCTCTCTCTTTCTCTCTTTTTATTCTCCTCAAGGCCTTAAAAGGCTAAACTTGTGTCTTG
Organism: Triticum dicoccoides; assembly: GCF_002162155.2. NCBI lineage: Eukaryota > Viridiplantae > Streptophyta > Magnoliopsida > Poales > Poaceae > Triticum > Triticum dicoccoides. The sequence continues at coordinate 168,696,821 of NC_041380.1, read as the reverse complement.
GTTACAGAATCTTGACACGCTAACCGCGCTCATTATACCTGGGGGCTTCTTATACAGAAGCTTAATATAACTATTTTTCTGGGCTTTATGCCCCACACATGTGTTATTCTTCCGCATGTACCTTTTTCGCCATTATATGCATCGATATGACTTAAGTTTTGGCCAAGCTATGTTGCTTGGCTCTTGTATTTATGCCCTACGTTCCCGTTAATTTGGCTAGGCCATAAGGGGAGCACCTCTGTGATTGTTACTGCCGGGTCAGCCGGATGTGTACCTCAGACTGGGTGAAGCCGAAAGCTAGCTTTCTTAAGGGAATATTCGGTCGGTGAACAAAGATGACTTTTATTCAACTTGACACATGCCCCCAGATGTTTATAGCCTGCGTCTCTTTTCACAGTTTGGACATGCACATTACGGCATGCGTACCCAGGGAAAGGAACCTGTAACGCCCCGTATGTAACTTGCCATATTTGTACTCCAACTCTTGCCATTTTCGGCACTAAGTTATGATATTTCCCTCGTGGTTGGGTTTTGTCTTCGTTTTGTTTTTGTCCTTGTCATGCATCTCATATCATGTCATCATGTGCATCGCATTTGCATACGTGTTCGTCTCATGCATCCGAGCATTTTCCCCGTTGTCCGTTTTGCATTCCGGCACTCCTACGTCCTCCGGTGTCCCCTTTTGCCTCTTTTCGTGTGCGGGTGTTAAACGTTCTCGGATTGGACCGAGACTTGCCAAGCGGCCTTGGTTCACTACCGGTAGACCGCCTGTCAAGTTTCCTGCCATTTGGACTTCGTTTGATACTCCAACGGTTAACCGAGGAACCGTAAAGGCCTCGTGTGTGTTGCATCCCAACACATCTCCAAAGTGGCCCAAAACCCACCTAAACCCCCTCCATCATCTCGGTCGTTCGATCACGATCGCGTGGCTGAAAAACGCACCTCATTTGGGGTCTCCTAACTCCTTCTATGTATAAATAGGTGCTCCCCTCCGAAATTCCCGCAGTCCAAACCCTAAACCTAGTCCCTCTCCACGCCGGACATGTCCGGATGGAGCCGGACACGTCCGGCGCCGCGCCCGTCCAACCGTGTGCTGACACGTGGCGCATCTGAGACCACTTCGCCGCCGTCCCTCTTGGCCCGCTCGCGGCCCCCGCGGCCCGGAGCCGCCGCCGCCCGCCCGGTCTCCTGATGCCCTCGTCGCGCCGCCCGGGAGCTCGTCGTGCTGCCGTTCTTCCTCCTCACCGGCCGCCGTGCTTCACCCTGCTGCCTCGCGTCTTCCTCTGGCCGCCGCCCGAGTCGCCGGTGCCGGCCGCTGC
>NC_041380.1:168688150-168695022 GCF_002162155.2 Triticum dicoccoides | reverse complement strand
GCCGGCCGCTGCCTTCGTCGCGCCGCCCCGCGCCTGCCTCCACCCGGCGCCGGCCGCCGCCTCCACCGCAGATCCGGCGGCCCCGACGCCCCTCTCCGCCACCTCAAGCTCCAGCCACCGCATCCATTAACTCTGGCGAGAACGGAGAGGAACCTCGTGAAGCGTGCCCGATCTAGATCCAGCGCTACAGTAACCCTAGGTTGACATTGGATTTTCCCTAAGTCCCCAGTTTGCATTATTTTTAGGCAACTTCATCATGTCATATCTTTGCATCTGTAGCCCCGTTTTGGGCGTGTAGCATATCAAATTGTTCGTCTAGATGTGCCGTTCATTTCATTCCATTGCACCATGTTCATTTGAGTTCATCTTGATGCCCTAAATGCTGTTGCAAGAGTGCTATGTGATGTTAGTTTCTGATTCTTAACAGATTATGGACATTTGTCATTTTTGCCATGATTGATGTGTGCCTCCTATGAACTTGAGTCCTACATGTGTTTTGGGCCATGCCATGCCATCTTTACAGGGGTGTATGCCATGTATTTTTTGTGATCATTGTGGTGACTAGAACAAGCATGCAAAGTAGCTCTCGTAATGTTGCTGATTTCAGGGACTTAAAATTCTTCTAAGTCATTTCCCTGATATAATTTTTATGCCATGTATTCTTGTTACTGCAGAGTGATCCATGCCTCTTTAGAGCATGTTCAGTAAGGAGCATTTTGAGATATTGTTATGTTCTATTAATCCATGTCTTTGTTTGGAATTATGGAGTACCCTAGCATGACTCCATCTTGCTCTAAACATTGCTTCCTGATGTTAAATCCTGACATGTTATTTTCACAAAGTCTGTGAACCTGATATCTTTTGCACTTTTGTCATGCTTGTTTGGACCTGCTATTGTGTGAATTAGCCATAGCTCAGTGTTCATCTTTTGTCAAGCATCTTGAGTGGATCACTTCCATGTGCTTTGTCGCTATGTTAGAGTGCAGTAGTTTATTTTCTTGAGGCATTTTAGATGGCATCGTGCTGTTAATCGCAGATTTGTGCCATTATTGTTTTGCTTGCCATTTGCAAACCGTGCATCCGATTTCGGTGATCTTTATATCGATTTCGACCGAAATCAACTCATCTTTCCAGAGGCACTCTTGGTTTGCCAAGTTGAGGTCTGGTTCAATCTTTCCCGTCCGAAGCACGCATATGCATTGCATATCACAACCCGCATATCATGCCATGTTTTGCATCATGTTGCTTGCGCATTGCACCGTGGTTGATCATGGTTCCCTTTGCTTGTGTTCTTGCTTTGGGTAGACCCGGGAGATGAGTACGTGATGTAGGAACCCGTTGAGTACGCTTACGAGGATCAAGCTTACGTCAACTCGGAGAACTTTGCAGGCAAGATGACCATACCCTCGAAATCACTTCAATCTTTGCTTGCTAGTTGCTCGCTCTATTGCTCTGCCTATGCTATGATACCTACAACATGCTTTACCACGCCTCCCATATTGCCATGTCAAACCTTTAACCCACCTTGTCCTAGCAAACCGTTGTTTGGCTATGTTACCGTTTGCTCAGCCCTTCTTATAGCGTTGCTACTTGCATCCTTAGTCCTTCGTCGCTCTGGTGAGGCATCCTGACGTAGAGTTTTGACTCTTCTCTTCTCAAATTTCACTAAAAAAATTTAGGATCACACGGGTATCTTGGAATCTTTTCGATGGTTTTGTGATGAGAACATTGTTCTTGGTGCCTCCTGACATTTAGGGGTTGTGGCAGTGTCCCAGGGAGTTGAGCTCCGAGGTGTTGTCGTCACAATTTTATCGTTGCAGTTCTGGAATACCTAAGTTTCGTCGACATCGAAAATCTCTTTTATGCAGCTGTTGGTGAGATAACCTCGACGCCGCCCAGTACTGGCGCGGGAGTTCGGGAGTATTGCCATAACTTGTATAATGGATGCTTTTCGAAGGTTGAGGTAAATGATTTTTGAAGGTTTCTTGGTTATGTGTTGAAGGATGGATACAGCTGGATGTAGGATTTGCTAGTTTTTGGTGGGATATTATGCTTCCCCTGTATCCCCAACACCTGATTGCATAACCAGAAAATTTCGGGAGTTTCATAGGTGGGAATTCATGTAGCTCTAGTATTTCTTCCACAGATGTTTGGTTTGTGATTGGGTAATCCTTACCAAGTATTTGTTCATGTCCGTACCTTGTTATTTTATTCATCTACCTATATCTAAGTGGCTTCTCAATTTATGGAAGTGTGACCATTTAATCTGGAATTCATTCGTTCATTCTTGTTCGAATGTTAAGGCTATATGTTGCAATTTCGATCCATTTGATTCATCTTGAATATATATCTTTCAAGATGCTAACGGATGTCACCCTCTTCAGGATGGCTCCTCCAACGCGTCAGAATCCAGAACCACCGCCACCACCTCCACCTCCGGAGGCATGGCAAGCTATGATGGCCGCTACCAATGCCAACATGCAGCTGATTATGCAACTATTGCAAGAGCGCAAACAAGGAAATCAAGGCAATGGCAACAATCAAAATCAGTTTGCTACCCTCAACCAGTTCCTCGCAAACCAGCCGAAGACCTTCAGTAACTGTGTCGAGGCCACAGACGCTGATGATTGGCTCGTGGATATCTGCAAACATTTTGAGTGCGGCAACGTCAGGCCTGAGGACTTTGTCAAGTTTTCTTCGTTCCAACTCAAAGACAAGCTGCTGAGTGGTATCAACAATACAAAGATTCCATAGGAGGTCATGTGATTACTTGGAATGATTTCCACCAAGACTTCAGAGGTCACCACATTCCTCAGAGTGTTGTTGAGAGCAAGCGTGAGGAGTTCCGCAATCTGAAGCAAGGCAGCTTGTCTGTTTACCAATACAACATCATGTTCCGAAAGCTCGCTCGCTTCGCCAAGCAAGACGTCCTTGACGAGAAGAGCATGATTTATCAGTTCAGAGGTGGCCTCAGAGAAGATCTGCAACTAGCCCTCGTGCTTTTTGAGCCGAAAAAGTATGATGAATTCTACAATATGGCACTAAAGCAAGAGGTTGCTCAGCTCAAGTGCGATGCTTCCAAGAAGAGAGTTGGGGATGCAACTCCTTCTTCAACTCAAGTGGCAGCTAAGCAGCAAAAGTACTGGTTGCCTCCTCCTCCTCCATTCTGTCAGCCTTATCAGCAGAAAAGCAAAGGTGGCAATGGATCTTCCCACCCACCCAACCCAGACTTTCAGAACAAGACTTCGTCTCATGCTCCAAGGTCAAGTGCTCTGTATCACCGGTCGCTTTCAGAGGTCACGTGCAACAAGTGGCAGCAGAAGGGTCACTATGCAAACAAATGCTTCAATTAGAGGTGTCTTCCTCCTCCTCCTATGATATCTGCTAGCAGTGTAGTGGTCAAGCATAATCCCAAGTCTGCTAAGATCAACTTGATGAATGCAGCTCGGGCAGAGGACTCGTCAGAAGTGATCATGGGTAACTGTAACGCCCTCGATGCGGCTATATCTCCCACGTGGCAAAGCATGACTTAGAGGCATAAGCGCATTGAAAGCAATGTCACAAGTGAGGTAATCTTCACGCAACCCATGTAATACAATAGGGGATAAGATACATAGTTGGCTTACAATCGCCACTCCACACAATTACATGAATAAATCATTACATCATCTAGATACAATCAAGGTCCGACTACGGAACCAAAATAAAAGAATAACCCCAAATGTGACAAGGTCCCCGATCGACCCCAACTGGGCTCCACTACTGATCAACTAGAACGAAACAACACAAAGGACAAGATCTTCGTCGAGCTCCTCCTGAGCTTGGTTGCGTCATCTGCACGGTCTCATCGGCACCTGCAAGCTGGTTTTGGAAGTATCTGTGAGCCACGGGGACTCAGCAATCTCGCACCCTCGCGATCAAGACTATTTAAGCTTATGGGTAAGGTAAAGGTATGAGGTGGAGCTGCAGCAAGCGACTAGCATATATGGTGGCTAACATACGCAAATGAGAGCGAGAAGAGAAGGCAAAGCACGGTCGATAAAAGTATGATCAAGAAGTGATCCTATAGCAACCTACGTCAAGCATAACTCCAACAACCGTGTTCATTTGCCGGACTCCGCCGGAAAGAGACCATCACGGTTACACACGCTGTTGATATATTTTAATTAAGGTCAACTTCAGGTTTTCTACAACCGGACATTAACAAATTCCCATCTGCCCATAACCGCGGGCACGGCTTTCGAAAGTTCAAATCCCTGCAGGGGTGTCCCAACTTAGCCCATCACAAGCTCTCACGGTCAATGAAGGAATAGACCTTCTAGCGGGAAGACCCGATCAGACTCGGAATCCCGGTTATAAGACATTTCGACAGGGTAAAACTAAACCAGCAACACCGCCCGAATGTGCCGACAAATCCCGATAGGAGATGCACATATCTCTTTCTCAGGGCACACTAAGATTGTCTTAGGTACGGGTAGGCCAGCCCAGAGTTGCCCCTGGTGGCCACCGGCAGCTGACAGGTTGACCAACACTCAGAGGAGCACTGGCCCGGGGGGGTAAAATAATGATGACCCTTGGGCGCGCGACCCCCAAGGGAAAAGAAAAGGCTAGGCGGCGAATGGTAAAACCAATGTTGGGCATTGCTGGAAGAGTTTTACTCAAGGCGAACTGTCAAGGGGTTCCCATTATTACCCAACCGCGTAAGGAACGCAAAATCCGGGAACATAACACCGATATGACGGAAACTAAGGCGGCAAGAGTGGAACAAAACACCAGGCATAAGGCCGAGCCTTCTACCCTTTACCAAGTATATAGATGCATTAATTAAATAAGATATATAGTGATATCCCAATAAGTAAACATGTTCCAAACAAGGAACAACATCTCCATGTTCCAACAAGGAACAAACTTCAATCTTCACCTGCAACTAACAACGCTATAAGAGGGGCTGAGCAAAGCGGTAACATAGCCAATCAACGGTTTGCTAGGACAAGGTGGGTTAGAGGCTTGGTTCAACAATATGGGAGGCATGATAAGCAAGTGGTAGGTATCGCAGCACAGGCATAGCAAAAGAGCGAGCAACTAAGCAAGCAAAGATAGAAGTGATTTCGAGGGTATGATCATCTTGCCTGAAATCCCGCAAGGAAGAAGAACGAGTCCATGAAGAAGAAAAATGGACGTAGACGAGTGGGTCCTCGCAAACGCGATGTTACCGAAACCAACCCGAAGACGCAAACACCGGAAAGAAGCACAATACATAGTAAACAACCAACACATGAACATGGGATGATATGCGGGATGCGGTAATCGATGCATATGCATGATTTGACAAGGAATGCATGAAACTGGCCTCAACATGGAAATCCAAGTGTGCCACTGGAAAGGAGAGATGAAATCACTTGAAAACGATATAAAGATCACCGGAATCGGAGTTACGGTTTGGAAATGGCAAGCAATTCAAATATGACACCAGTCTGCGATATACAGCAAGTAGCCATCTAAATGCAACAAGATGAGCATGCTACGGCACTCAAACATGACAACAAAATACATGGCAGGGATCCATTCAAGATGCTTAACAAAAGTCTAGCACTGAGCTACGGCCAAATCATCCATTAACAGGTTCAAACAAGCATGGCAAAAATGCATATGGTAAACAGATTTCAGACAGTGAAATTAACACTTGTCTGGAATTTTAGATCAGATAGCACTCTTTGAAGCAAGAAAACTATATGCTACAAGACCTGAACATGGCAAAGCAAGGCATGGCATGGAGCTACTCAAAGAGCTTAACAAAAGTCCCTTAGTGACCTTGAGCCAAAAGGGATCAGAAAATACAATTGCAAGCATGTAAACATGGCAAAAACATAATCAGATCACAGACTTAGTGAAAGAACTGGAGCATGCAGATCAGATATCAAGTAGGCATGTTAACGAGCTCGACGCACTCACTACAGAGCAAGTCATGACAATCTAAGCATACACCCATCAAGAATACACATTATACAAGCTAGACATGGCAAGAACAATAACATAGCATGCACGGATCAACTACAACATCCTCGGCAAAATCGCTAACAAGTAGACAATCTGCCCAAATTCACGAAATAGCAAAAGTAGAGCTCGATTGACTCAAGCTAGGGTGCTCCATAATTGCAAATAAAGACATGGATGGATAGAGCACTACAATATTAACAAATCATCCTTACTGGTCATCCTCCAAAGAGGCACGGATTACTAGGAAACAACATGAACATATGGCATATTGAAATAAACAGATCAAGGACTTAGTGAAATTCCTAAGTCCGTGAAATCAGCATTAACGAATGCACCACTTTGCAAGCTTGTGCTAGTCACCACACACATCACAAAAATACATGGGTTGCACCTCTGGAAAGATGGCAAAACCCTTAACAAAACACATGTAGAGCTCATGGGCATATCATGCACACAATAATCATGGCAAAAATGACAAATATCTAAATGGAGCAGCAGATCTGACAATTAACTCAAATAGCACTCTTCTAATAGCATTTCGGGTATCAAGACGAACTCAAATGAAAATGATGCAATCGAATGAAATGATGTGCTCTCTGAGACGAACACTTTGATATGCTATATGCCCAAAACGGAGCTACGGATGAGGAGTTATGATGCGATGAACATGAGCATATGAATCCAGGATGAGGAGAAGCGGGACGAGGTGGATCCGGTTTGGGATGGTCGTCTGGTTCATCTCCCGGTGGATCTCATCCACTGGGGCAGATCTGGCCGGGATGAGCTCCGGCGAACCTCCGGCGAGGCGCGGAAGCCGAGGCAAGGCACAAACGGTGAGGCGAGGCGGTGCGGCGAGGCAGCGCTCTTCGCGGGCG
>NC_041380.1:168677103-168687715 GCF_002162155.2 Triticum dicoccoides | reverse complement strand
TGGGAGGCGAGGGTGGCGGGGCGCCAAGTGGCATGGCGCAATTGGGCGTGGGAGTGGCGGCGCTGAGGTGGCGCTCCCTCATTGGAGGGGGTGAGGTGGCCGGCTGGTTGGGTGGACGCAGCCGGCCGCCGGGCGGACATGTCCGGCGGCGCGAAGAGAGGTAAGATCTAGGGTTCATCCGCGAATTTCGGGAGGGGAGCACCTATTTATAGGTAGAGGGAGCTAGGAGAGTCAAAATGAGGTGCGGTTTTCGGCCACGCGATCGTGATCGAACGGCCGAGAGGATGGAAGGGGTTTAGGTGGGTTTTGGGCCAAAATGGAGGGGTGTTGGGCTGCAACACACACGAGGCCTTTTTGGTTCCTCGGTTAACCGTTGGAGCATCGAACGAAGTCCAAATGGCACGAAACTTGACAGGCGGTCTACCGGTAGTAAACCAAGGCCGCATGACAAGTCTCGGTCCAATCCGGAAATGTTTAATCCCCACACACGAGAAGAAGGTAGAAATGACCACCGGAGGAGAACGGAGCGTCGGATTGCAAAACGGACAACGGGGAAAATGCTCGGATGCATGAGACGAACATGTATGCAAATGAAATGCACATGATGACATGATATGCAATGCATGACACACAAGCAATGACAAAGCAACAACAGTGAATAACTGGACGACACCTGGCACGAAGGTCTCAGGGTGTTACAGTAACCTTCATGTTAACGATATTCCTGCAAAAGTCTTTTTTGACACTGGTGCATCGCATTGTTTCATTTCAATACCATTTGCATCGAAGCATGAGTTGCCTTTCCAAGATTTGCCTAGACAGTTATCAGTTGTCTCTCCGGGTAAATTCATGAATGCAAGCTCTATGGTTCCGGATGTTACTATCACGTTGGGTGAGTATAAGTTTCTGTCCTCTCCAATTGTTCTTGGTAACTCAGATATTGATCTTATTCTCGGAATGGACTGGCTTTCTAAGCACAAGGCTCAGCTTGATTGTGATGCCAGACAGATTCAAATGACACACTCGTCTGAGGATGTGATCGTCTTTGCCGCTCGTGATGATACCATTCGACTGTTTTCTCTCAATGAGAAGGGAGAGTTGGATGCCATCTCTCAGATTCCAGTTGTTTATGAATATCAAGACGTCTTTCTAGAAGAGCTTCCAGGAATGCCTCCTCACCGGCCAGTTGAATTCGTCATTGATCTTGAACCTGGCACGGAACCTGTTTGCAAACATCCTTACAAGCTTGGACCAGAAGAGTTGAAGGAGCTGAAGAAACAACTCGATATTCAAGAGCGTATGGGTCTCATCCGACCAAGTTCTTCTCCATGGGGTTGTGGTGTTCTTTTTGTCAAGAAGAAGGATGGCATGGACCGACTCTGCGTCGACTACCGTCAATTGAACAAGAAGACCATAAAGAACAAGTACCCACTTCCCAACATCAACGAGCTTTTCGAAAAACTCAAAGGTGCTCAAGTATTCTCCAAGCTTGACCTCCATATGGGCTATCATCAGATTCACATTCGTGAACAAGACATCCCCAAGACAGCATTCAGAACAAGCTATGGTTCATATGATTACACTGTCATGTCTTTTGGCCTTGTCAACGCTCGTCCAACATTCTCTCGCATGATGAACATCATCTTCAACCCCTACACAAATGACTTTGTTTTGGACTATCTCGATGACATTTTGGTATTTTCCAAGAACAAGGAGGATCATGCCAAACACTTGAGATTGGTGCTGGACAAACTGAGAGAACATCAGTTCTACGCGAAGTTTTCGAAGTGCAAGTTTTGGCTCGATGAGGTTCTCTACCTTGGGCATATCATCTCTGCCAAGGGCATAGCTGTTACTCCTAAGAAGGTGTCTGCAATTTTTAATTGGGAACTGCCTCAAAATGTGAAGCAACTCCGCAGCTTCCTTGGGCTCGCAAGCTATTGTCGAAGGTTCGTTGAGAATTTCTTTAAGATCGCGAAGCCTCTTCCGAACCTTCTCCAAAATCATGTGAAGTATGTTTGGACGTCTGAATGTGACATCGCTTTCAACACCCTCAAAGAGAAGTTAGTCTCAGCTCCAGTTCTGACTCCTCCTGATGAATCCAAACCATTCGAGCTTTTCTGTGATGCTTCCCTACAAGGTCTCGATGATGTGTTAATGCAAGAGAAGAAAGTTGTGGCCTATACCTCTCGCCAGTTGAAGCCCAACAAAAATAACTACCCCACTCATGACCTCGATTTGGCGGTAGTTGTCCATGCTCTTTTAACATGGAGACATATCTTGTTGGGAAGGAAAGTGGACATCTTCACTGATCATAAGAGTCTCAAGTACATCTTCACTCAGCCCAACCTCAACCTCAGGCAGACTCGTTGGGTCGAAATGGTTCAAGAGTATAATACGAGTATTGAATATACTCCAGGCAAATCCAATGTCATTGCTAACGCTTTGAGCAGGAAGGCTTACTGCAACAGTTTGATTCTCAAGCCCTTCCAACTGGATCTTTGTGAAGCTTTCTGCAAACTTAATCTCCAAGTTGTTCCTCAAGGATACATTGCCAACCTCCAAGTCTCTCCTACTTTGGAAGATCAAATTTGTGAGGCTCAACTTCTTGATGCCATGGTGAAGAAGGTGAAGATTGGGATTGCCAAGAGCCAACCCAAGTACAGGTGATATCGCCTTGATGACAAGGATACTCTATTCTTCGAGGATCGCATTGTTGTTCCTAAGGGTGACCTTCGTAAAGTCATTATGAATGAGGCTCACAATTCACTCCTCTCTATTCACCCCGAAAGTACAAAGATGTACCATGACCTCAAGCAGACGTATTGGTGGACTCGAATGAAGCGCGAGATTGCTCAGTTCGTGAATGTATGTGATGTCTGCAGAAGAGTGAAAGCAGAACACCAACGACCAGCTGGTCTCCTCCAACCTATTTCCATTACAGAATGGAAGTTTGAACATATTGAGATGGACTTCGTGACTGGAGTTCCCAAGTCCAAGTGTGGCAATGATGTTATCTTCGTTGTCATCGACAAGCTCACCAAAGTGGCTCATTTTCTCCCTATCAAAGAATCTATCACAGCAGCTCAGTTGGCAGAGCTATATACCTCCAGGATTGTCTCTTTGCACGGCATTCAGCAGTTGATATCTTCAGATCGTGGAAGCATCTTCACTTCTAAGTTCTGGGATTCCTTTAGAAGGCCATGGGCACCAACATTCGCTTCAGCACAGCCTTTCATCCTCAAACTAGTGGCCAAGTCGAGCGAGTCAATCAAATGCTTGAAGATATGCTCAGGGCATGTGTCATTTCTTTTGGTATGAAGTGGGAAGATTGTCTTCCATATGCCGAGTTCTCCTACAACAACAGCTTCCAAGCGAGTTCGGGCAAGGCCCCATTCGAGATTCTTTATGGCAGAAAGTGCCGTACTCCTCTTAACTGGTCAGAGACTGGTGAACGCCAACTTCTTGGCAATCACTTTATCACAGAGGCTGAAGAAATGTGCAAAGTCATTCGTGAAAATCTCAAAGCCGCGCAATCGCGCCAGAAGAGTTACTATGATAGCAAGCATTGTGACTTGGCTTTCGAGATCAGAGACCATGTCTGCCTAGGCGTCTCTCTAATGAAAGGTACTCGTCGCTTCGGTATCAAAGGGAAGCTTGCCCCTAGATACGTGGGTCCTTTCAAGATCGTTGGAAAAAGAGGTGATCTTGCTTACCAACTTGAGCTTCCGTCCAACTTTGCAAACGTGCACGACGTGTTTCACGTGTCTCAGCTTCGCAAGTGTTTCAAGACTCCTGACCGCACCATCAACTTCGAAGAGATTGATCTCCAAGAAGACATGTCTTATCATGAGCATCCCATTGCTATTCTTGAAGAAACTGAGCGCAAGACTCGCAACAAGTCTATCAAATTCCTGAAAGTGAAGTGGTCACATCATTCCGACCATGAAGCCACCTGGGAACACGAGGACCACCTCCGTTCCGAATATCCAGAGTTTTTCCAGTCCTAGATCTCGGGACGAGATCCTTTCGTAGTGGTGGAGTGTTGTAACGCCCCGTATGTAACTTTCCATATTCGTATTCCAACTCTTGCCATTTTCGGCACTAAGTTATGATATTTCCCTCGTGGTTGGGTTTTGTCTTCGTTTTGTTTTTGTCCTTGTCATGCATCTCATATCATGTCATCATGTGCATCGCATTTGCATACGTGTTCGTCTCACGCATCCGAGCATTTTCCCCGTTGTCTGTTTTGCATTCTGGCACTCCTACGTCCTCCGGTGTCCCCTTTTGCCTCTTTTCGTGTGCGGGTGTTAAACGTTCTCGGATTGGACCGAGACTTTCCAAGCGGCCTTGGTTCACTACCGGTAGACCGCCTGTCAAGTTTCATGCCATTTGGACTTTTTTGATACTCCAACAGTTAACCGAGGAATAGTAAAGGCCTCGTGTGTGTTTCAGCCCAAAACCTCTCCAAAGTGGCCCAAAACCCACCTAAACCCCCTCCATCATCTCGGTCGTTTGATCATGATCGCGTGGCCGAAAACCGCACCTCATTTGGAGTAACCTAGCTCCTTCTATGTATAAATAGGTGCTCCCCTCCGAAATCCCCACAGTCCAGACCCTAAACCTAGTCCCTCTCCGCGCCGGACACGTCCGGACGGAGCCGGACGCGTCCGCTGCCGCGCCCGTCCAACTGCGTGCTGACACGTGGCGCCTCCGAGACCACTTCGCCGCCGGCCCGCTTGGCCCGCTCGCGGCCCCCGCGGCCCGGAGCCGCCACCGCCCGCCCGGTCTCCCGCTGCCCTCGTCGCGCCGCCCGCGAGCTCGTCGCGCCGCCATTCTTCCTCCTTGCCGGCCGTCGTGCTTCGCCCCGCCTCCTCGCGTATTCCTCCGGCCGTCGCTCGAGTCGCCGGTGCCGGCCGCTACCTCTGTCGCGCCGCCCCGCGCCTGTCTCCACCCGGCACCGGCCGCCGCCTACACCGCAGATCCGGCGGCCCCGACGCCCCTCTCCGCCACCTCAAGCTCCGGCCACCGCATCCATTAACTTTGGCATGAACGGCGACGAACCTCGTGAAGCGTGCCCGATCTAGATCCAGCGCTACAGTAACCCTAGGTTGACTTTGGATTTTCCCTAAGTCCCCAGTTTGCATTATTTTTAGGCAAATGCGTCATGTCATATCTTTGCATCTGTAGCCCCGTTTTGGGCGTGTAGCATATCAAATTGTTTGTCTGGATGTGCACTTCATTCCATTCCATTGCACCATATTCATTTGAGTTCATCTTGATGCCCTAAATGTTGTTGCAAGAGTGCTATGTGATGTTAGTTTCTGATTCTTAACAGATTATGGACATTTGTCATTTTTGCCATGATTGATGTGTGCCTCCTATGAACTTGAGTCCTACATGTGTTTTGGGCCATGCCATGCCATATTTACAGGGGTGTATGCCATGTATTTTTGTGATCATTGTGGTGACTAGCACAAGCATGCAAAGTAGCTCTCGTAATGTTGCTGATTTCAGGGACTTAGAATTCTTCCAAGTCATTTCCCTGATGTTATTTTTATGCCATGTATTCTTGTTGCTACAGAGTGATCCATGCCTATTTTGAGCATGTTCGGTAAGGATGATTTTGAGATATTGTTATGTTCTATCCATCCATGTCTTTGTTTGCAATTATGGAGTAGCCTAGCATGACTCAGTCTTGCTCTACTTTTGCTATAAAATGTTCCTGGCAGATTGTTTACATGCTAATCAATTTTGCCGAGGTTGTTGTAGTTGATCCATACATGATATGAGAGTTTTCTTGCCATCGTTAGCTTATTGATCATGTCTTCTTGCTGGGTGTATGCTTAGTTTGTCATGCAATGACTTGTGGTGAGTGCGTCGAGCTCGCAAACATGCCTACGTAACTCTGTTTTTGACATGCCCAGTTTTCTGCTAAGTCTGAATCTGTTAACGGTACTTGCTATGTTTACATGGGTGCCATTGTATTTTCTAATCCCTTTTGGCTTATGGTCAGTAAGGTACTTTCGTTATATGTTTTGAGTAGTTTCATGCCATGGCTTGCTTTGACATGGTATGTTCCTGTAGCATGTAGTTATCTTGCTCTAAACATTGCTTCCTGATGTTAAATCCTGACATGTTATTTTCACAAAGTGTGTGAACCTGATATCTTTTGCACTTTTGCCATGCTTGTTTGAACTTGCTATTGTGTGAATTAGCCGTAGCTCAGTGTTCATATTTTGTCAAGCATCTTGAGTGGATCACTGCCATGTGCTTTGTTGCTATGTTAGAGGGCAGTAGCTTATTTTCTTGAGGCATTGTAGATGGCATCGTGTTGTTAATCGTAGATTTGTGTCATTATTGTTTTGCTTGCCATTTGCAAACCGTGCATCCGATTCCGGTGATCTTTATATCGATTTCGACCGAAATCAACTCATCTTTCCAGCGGCACTCTTGGTTTGCCAAGTTGAGGCCTGGTTCAATCTTTCCCGTCCGAAGCACGCATATGCATTGAATATCACATCCCGCATATCATGCCATGTTTTGCATCATGTTGCTTGCGCATTGCACCGTGGTTGATCATGGTTCCCTTTGCTTGTGTTCTTGCTTTGGGTAGAGCTGGGAGACAAGTATGTGATCGAGGAACCCATTGAGTACGCTTACGAGGATCAATCTTACGTCAACTCGGAGAACTTTGCACGCAAGATGACCATACCCTCGAAATCACTTCTATCTTTGCTTGCTAGTTGCTCACTCTATTGCTATGCCTATGCTACGATACCTACCACATGCTTTATCATGCCTCCCATATTTCCATGTCAAACCTCTAACCCACCTTGTCCTAGCAAACCGTTGTTTGGCTATGTTACCGCTTTGCTCAGCCCCTCTTATAGCGTTGCTAGTTGCAGGTGAAGATTGGAGTTTGTTCCTTGTTGAAACATGTTTATTGTTGGGATATCATTATTATATCTTGTTTACTTTAATGCATCTCTATACTTGGAAAAGGGTGGAAGGCTCGGCCTTATGCCTGGTGTTTTGTTCCACTCTTGCCGCCCTAGTTTCTGTCATACCGGTGTTATGTTCCTTGATTTTGCGTTCCTTACGCGGTTGGGTTATAATGGGAACCCCTTGACAGTTCGCCTTGAATAAAACTCCTCCAGCAAGGCCCAACCTTGGTTTTACCATTTGCCACCTAGCCTTTTTCCCTTGGGTTTCGTGGACTCAAGGGTCATCTTTATTTTAAACCCCCCCCCCGGGCCAGTGCTTCTCTAAGTGTTGGTCCAACCTGAGCGATGTCAGGCGCCCCCTGGGCAACCAGGGTCTATGCCAACCCGACGTCTGGCTCATCTAGTGTGCCCTGAGAACAAGATACGTGCGACTCCTATCAGGATTTGTTGGCACATCGGGCGGCTTTGCTGGTCTTGTTTTACCATTGTCGAGATGTCTTGTAACCTGGATTCCGAGTCTGATCGGGTCGTCCTGGGAGAAGGACTATCCTTCGTTGACCGTGAGAGCTTGTGATGGGCTAACTTAGGATACCCCTGCAGGATTTTGAACTTTCGAAAGTTGTGCCCACTGTTATGGGCAGATGGGAATTTGTTAATGTCCGGTTGTAGAAAACCTGAAACTTAACTTAATTAAAATGGATCAACAGCGTGTGTAGCCGTGATGGTCTCTTTTCGGCGGAGTCCGGGAAGAGAATACGGTCTCATGTTATGCTTGAACGTAAGTAGTCTTGGATCACTTCTTGATCATAGATTCTCGAACGTGCTTTGCCTTCTCTTCTCGCTCTCATTTGCGTATGTTAGCCACCATATATGCTAGTGCTTGCTGCAGCTCCACCTCATACCTTTTTCCCTACCCATAAGCTTAAATAGTCTTGATCACGAGGGTGTGAGATTGCTGAGTCCCCGTGACTCACGGATTTACTTCCAAAAACCAGATGCAGGTGCCAATGATACCATTCCAGGAGATGCGACTGAGCTCAAGTGGGAGTTCGATGAGGACTCGGGACGATACTACGTTTCCTTTCCAGATGATCAGTAGTGGAGCCCAGTTGGGGCTATCGGGGACATTATGCATTTGGGGTTGTCTTTATTTTGGTTCCGTAGTCGGACCTTGATTGTATCTGGATGATTGTAATGCTATATTTACGTATTGTGTGAAGTGGCGATTGTAAGCCAACTATGTACCTCTTTCTTATTCAGTACATGGGATGTGTAAACATTACCCCTCTTGCGACATTGCCTACAATGCGGTTATGCCTCTAAGTCGTGCTCCGGCACGTGGGAGATATAGCCGCATTGTGGGTGTTACAGAACCCTTAACGGAACTATTCTCCCTGGAAGATGTTTCTTACTATCCATGTAATATAACATAGCTAGTTGGGTACTTGTCTGTTCAAGCACTTATGACCCCTACGCCTGGTTTCCATGCATACCCCGGTTTTTACATAACCAAGTGGGTATTTGGATACACTCCGGACTATCGGGTCCAGAGGTCGAAGTGAAAAGGTCCGCCATGACAAATGATTTACAATCCGGCTAGGGACATTATATATGTCACTTGAAGTACACAGTCACTAAGACTGATTAAATTCTACTTCCATACCATCCAACAGGCTGTCTAGCCTACAATCCTGTTGGGAATACTTTGGGGCTAATTCTACATGGACATACACCAAACTGACGGGGATCTCTTTCCCATCAGGCCCCACAGGTCCGACCTCGGCCATGTGGTTTGGGTCAGCTTTGGTATATCGCGTCTTCACCATAGCCCAGGCCTCCCTTGCACCATGTCGGCAGGCTGATATCTTCCATAATCAGATGCGCCGCCGCGCTCCCTTGAGCCTCTCTATAAGCTCCCCCATGCCTCCTGGCGGGAACGCGGATGGCCACAAGGCTTGGGAAATACCCTGCATCACCTGCCGAACTTGTTCGTGCAGTTGTGAGAGCTCTGGTAGAGGATCACCCGCAGACCCGGGCATCTCCTCCATGGGATGACCCGTCAGCATACCTGCAGAAATAACTCTGTTAGCCGGATTCTTCGCCGAACTCCTTCAAAAGTTCATTCAAGCACTTACTAAAAATGCTGTGTCGAAGCCGCTTATTCTCCTTCACGGAGTCCGCAAGATGGGCCCGGACGTCTTTCAGTTCCACGTCCAGACGGATATTGGCGTCCTGGAGATTATTTTTCTCCTGCCTGACCCGCGTAAGCACGCGCTCGCTAGCATTTAGCTGTTGATTAGCACGTTGCACATCCCCCGGCACAGCCTCCGGATTCACTCTGGGTCATCTGCAACATCTACTGTTAGATTTGCATGCATGCCGCACACTATCTGGTATCTGTAACTCTTTGCAACGGAAGCAACTGTTACCAGAGGGGGCTTTCTCGGACTCCTTCAACGCGGCCACCGCTGCCTGTAGCTGGGCTTTGCACTCTTCCAACTCTTGAGACAATTGGGTATTCTTCTCTGTAAGACCCTGCACAATTAATGATCCTTAAATCAGTTGTGTCAACTGTTTCAAGTCTCGGGGGCTACTAATATATATAATCGTCAAATTTTCCTACCCGTATATCCTTTACATACTGGTCCGTGGCTCTGGCAAGACCATTCTGAGCAGCACGGATGTACGCATCTCCTGAGTTGAAGGCATCAAACGCCTCTTGGGAGAAACAAGCGTCACGGAGTACGGCCCGGCGACGCCTGTGATTCATGGTGCTCTCCACTTCGGAATTTGTAGCGGATAGTCTGTCCGCATCCTCCATAGGAGGACCATCCAGCGTCCGTCCTGTGTTAGCTTCCGCCTCTATGTCCGGCCCTGGAGCCCGACTGGTGGAGGCGTGATCGGAAGCCTCTCCAGATATAGTCCGGCGAGCGTTTTTCCTATTAGGAAACATGGACGTCATTATATTTTAAAGAAAGATGACAACCACGGAGCGAGATTTTGTATCATACCTCTGCGCCGGCGTCTCTGACCGCCTTCCTTTTTGGCCTACCCGACTTCGGTGCCCCTTGTTGGCGAGTCACTGCGGGTTTGGCATGGTGCCCTGAAGGCCTTCCCTATAAAACACCATGTGTGTACGCTAGGTGAAGTGCATAAAAGGGGATCCTTCTCGGAAGTTGGGACTCCGGTTTTCCCTTACCTGCGATGCAGGGAGTAGCCCAGGATAGTCGGCTATGATGGCCACCATGGCGTCATTGCAGCTCAATTGATAGAACGTCCTGTCTATCAGCTCCACAAATATGTCCGGATCCTCTTCAAGTCCGGGATCGAGCGCCCGGTTAGGGTCCTCCGGTTGTGGAGGCGGGTTGTTGACCTCCCTTACAGCTTTTTGCAGTTCTTGCCGTGAAATGGCAAGGTGAGTATTTACGACGAAGAATGCGGGAAGGTTTGGAGTAAAGAGTGACAGCTCACCCAGCTTGGAGGGTTGTACATGGAGAATCCATCACATGGCTTAATACGGATGAACTCCTCTTCCTCTCCCTTGAACAACTCGGACAGAATTTTTGCTAAAGCAGCAGCGGAGTCTGGTCCCTTACGCCCACAGCGGGTGGCATCATCTTCCCCGTTAAAGTACCATAGGGGGTGCCCTCGATATGGAAGTGGCT
>NC_041380.1:168648758-168676885 GCF_002162155.2 Triticum dicoccoides | reverse complement strand
GCATTATTCATATTGACATAACCTTGATTATTGTCAATCCTGATTGAGCCAGCACTTTCATCCGGTCCATCAAGTAAAGGACTTATCCGTTATCTTCCTCCTGGGGGCTCCGTGGGCACCAGCTTCGGCGTTTCTTCAGAGGAGCATTGTGGAACTCGGGAAGACCCCACCGAACAGGATCTGGAAGGGGGATGTCCTCCATGTAAAACCACTCCGAAGGCCAGTCTTCGGACGTCTTCTTTGGGGTACCGGACAGGTATCCGGTCCCGGCGATGCACCATATTTCGGCTCCGCCCACTTGATATAGCAACCCCTCCTGTGTACGGGGACTAGGCAGAATAGCCTCTTCCACAGCTCGAAATGAGCCTCGCAGCCAGAAACAGCTCGCAAAGGGCAACATAACCAGCCATGTGTAATATGGAAGCGGGGGTGAAATTATGCAACTGGAGGCCATAAAACTCCTGGAGCCTGCGGAGGAACGGATCGATTGGAAATCCAAGTCCCCTTAGTAAATAAGGGACAAGGCATACCTGCTCCCCCTTGGAGGGATTGGGGAAGCTCTCCGCTTGCTCCCCACCATTATAGGTGGCGAGCCCGGCTCGAACGGGGACCATATATGCTGGAGGGAGAAATCCTTGGGTCTGCAACTCTACTAATTGGTTGTGCAGGACGGAACACTTCTCCCAGTCACCGGGCTTAGGGCTACGGGAGCGGGAGGAGGGGCTGCGGTGGCCAGCCATGTTGGAATGGATTTTTCCGAGCGTGCTCCGATGGATACTTGCCATTGGAGGATGGTGTGGTTTGGATCTAAGAATCCCCGTCCCTTTAATAGACAGTTTATTTACATGGCTAGGGTGGCGAGTGTAAAAATGCCCTGGCTCCTCGCATTCGGTCGACACATGGAAGATAGCCCTTATTGGGCGCCGAAGCCAAGAAGTACAACATTTATGGGGAGTCGGACACTGCTCGGTACATATTCAGAATTTGGAGAAGAACCCGCCTTGCAATGCCGAAGACAATCTGCGCACCGGACTCGTCGTCATTGAAGCCCGGTTTGGGGGCTACTGAGGGAGTCCCGGATTAGGGGGTCTCCGGATAGCCGAACTATATCCTTTGGCTGGACTGTAGGACTATGAAGATGCAAGATTGAAGACTTCGTCCCGTGTCCGGATGGGACTCTCCTTGGCGTGGAAGGCAAGCTTGGCAATACGGATATGTAGATCTCCTCCCTTGTAACCGACTCTGTGTAACCCTAGCCCCCTTCGGTGTCTATATAAACCGGAGGGTTTAGTCCGTAGGACAACAACAATCATACCATAGGCTAGCTTATAGGGTTTTAGCCTCTACGATCTTGTGGTAAATCAACTCTTGTAATACTTATATCATCAAGAACAATCAAGAAGGACGTAGGGTATTACCTCCATCAAGAGGGCCCGAACCTGGGTAAACATCGTGTCCCCTGCCTCATGTTACCATCCGCCTTAGACGCACAGTTCGGGACCCCCTACATGAGATCCGCCGGTTTTGACACCGACAATGTGCATTACCGAGAGGGCCCAGAGATACCTCTCCGACAATCAGAGTGACAAATCTTAATCTTGATCTATGCCAACTCAACAAGTACCATCGGAGACACCTGTAGAGCACCTTTATAATCACCAAGTTACGTTGTGACGTTTGGTAGCACACAAAGTGTCCCACCGGTACTCTCATAGTCATAGGAACATGTATAACTCATGAAGAAAGCAATAGCAACAAACTAAACGATCATCGTGCTAAGCTAACGGATGGGTCAAGTCAATCACATCATCCTATAATGATGTGATCCCGTTAATCAAATGACATCTCATGTCTATGGTTAGGAAACATAACCATCATTGATTCAACGAGCTAGTCAAGTAGAGGAAAACTAGTGACACTCTGTTTGTCTATGTATTCACACATGTACTAAGTTTCCGGTTAATACAATTCTAGCATGAATAATAAACATTTATCATGATATAAGGAAATATAAATAACAACTTTATTATTGCCTCTAGGGCATATTTCCTTCAGTCTCCCACTTGCATTCAGTCAATAATCTAGATTACACAGTAATGATTCTAACACCCATGGAGTCTTGGTGCTGATCATGTTTTGCTCATGAAAGAGGCTTAGTCAACGGGTCTGCAACATTCAGATCTGTATGTATCTTGCAAATCTTGATGTCTCCCTCCTTGACTTGATCGCGGATGGAATTGAAGCGTCTCTTGATGTGCTTGGTTCTTTCGTGGAATCTGGATTCCTTTTCCAAGGCAATTGCACCAGTATTGTCACAAAAGATTTTCATTGGACCCGATGCACTAGGTATGACACCCAGATCAGATATGAACTCCTTCATCCAGACTCCTTCATTTGTTGCTTCCGAAGCAGCTATGTACTCCGCTTCACACGTAGATCCCGCCACGACGCTTTGCTTAGAACTGCACCAACAGACCGCTCCACCATTCAAGAAAAACACATATCCGTTTTGTGACTTAGAGTCATCCGGATCAGTGTCAAAGCTTGCATTGACGTAACCATTTACGACAAGCTCTTTGTCACCTCATAAACGAGAAACATATCCTTAGTCCTTTTCAGGTATTTCAGGATGTTCTTGACCGCTGTCCAGTGATCCACTCCTAGATTACTTTGGTACCTCCCTGCTAAACTAATAGCAAGGCACACATCAGGTCTAGTACACAGCATTGCATACATGATAGAGCCTATGGCTGAAGCATAGGGAACATCTTTAATTTTCTCTCTATCTTCTGTAGTGGTCGGGCATTGAGTCTAACTCAACTTCACACCTTGTAACATAGGAAAGAACCCTTTCTTTGCTTGATCCATTTTGAACATCTTCAAAACTTTATCAAGGTATGTGCTTTGTGAAAGTCCAATCAAGCGTCTTGATCTATCTCTATAGATCTTGATGCCCAATATATAAGCAGCTTCACCGAGGTCTTTCATTGAAAAACTCTTATTCAAGTATCCTTTTTATGCTATCTAGAAATTCTATATCATTTCCAATCAGCAATATGTCATCCACATATAATATTAGAAATGCTACAGAGCTCCACTCACTTTCTTGTAAATACAGGCTTCTCCAAAAGTTTGTATAAAACCATATGCTTTGATCACACTATCAAAACGTTTATTCCAACTCCGAGATGCTTGCACCAGTCCATAGATGGATCATTGGAGTTTGCACACTTTGATAGCACCCTATGGATCGATAAAACCTTCAGGTTGCATCATATACAACTCTTCTTCCAGAAATCCATTCAAGAATGCAGTCTTTACATCCATTTGCCAAATTTCATAATCATAAAATGCGGCAATTGCTAACATGATTCGGACGGACTTAAGCATCGCTACAGGTGAGAAGGTCTCATCGTAGTCAACTCCTTGAACTTGTCGAAAACCATTCACAACAAGTCGAGCTTTGTAGACAGTAACATTACCGTTAGCGTCAGTCTTCTTCTTGAAGATCCATTTATTCTCGATGGCTTGCCGATCATCGGGCAAGTCAACCAAAGTCCACACTTTGTTCTCATACATGGATCCCATCTCAGATTTCATGGCCTCGAGCCATTTTGCGGAATCTGGGCTCATCATCGCTTCCTCATAGTTCGTAGGTTTGTCATAGTCAAGTACATGACCTCGAGAACAGGATTACCGTACCACTCTGGTGCGGATCTTACTCTGGTTGACCTACGAGGTTCGATAGTAACTTGATCTGAAGTTACATGATCTTCATCATTAGCTTCCTCACTAATTGGTGTAGGAGTCACAGGAACAGATTTTTGTGATGAACTACTTTCCAATAAGGGAGTAGGTACAGTTACCTCATCAAGTTCTACTTTCCTCCCGCTCACTTCTTTCGAGAGAAACTCCTTCTCTAGAAAGGATCCATTCTTAGCAATGAATGTATTGCCTTCGGATTGTGATAGAAGGTGTACCCAACAGTCTCCTTTGGGTATCCTATGAAGACACATTTCTCTGATTTGGGTTTGAGCTTATCAGGTTGAAGCTTTTTCACACAAACATCACAGCCCCAAACTTTAAGAAATGACAACTTTGGTTTCTTGCCAAACCACAGTTCATAAGGCGTCATCTCAACGGATTTAGATGGTGCACTATTTAACGTGAATGCATCCATCTCTAAAGCATAACCCCAAAACGATAGTGGTAAATCAGTAAGAGACATCATAGATCGCACCATATCTAGTAAAGTACGATTACGACATTCGGACACACCATTACGCTGTGGTGTTCCGGGTGGCGTGAGTTGCGAAACTATTCCACATTGTTTCAAATGAATACCAAACTCATAACTCAAATATTCTCCTCCAGGATCAGATCGTAGAAACTTCATTTTCTTGGTACGATGATTTTCCACTTCACTCTGAAATTCTTTGAACTTTTCAAATGTTTCAGACTTATGTTTCATCAAGTAGATATACCCATATCTGCTCAAATCATCTGTGAAGGTGAGAAAATAACGATACCCGCCGCGAGCCTCAATATTCATCGGACCACACACATCAGTATGTATGATTTCCAACAAATCTGTTGCTCGCTCTATAGTTCCATTGAACGGCGTTTTAGTCATCTTGCCCATGAGGCATGGTTTGCAAGTACCAAGTAATTCATATTCAAGTGATTCCAAAAGTCCATCAGAATGGAGTTTCTTCATGCGCTTTACACCAATATGACATAGACGGCGGTGCCACAAATAAGTTGCACTATCATTATCAACTCTGCATCTTTTAGCTTCAATATTATGAATATGTGTATCACTACTATTGAGATTCGTCAAAATTAGACCACTCTTCAAGGGTGCATGACCATAAAAGATATTACTCATATAACGAGAACAACCATTATTCTCAGATTTTAAATGAATAACCATCTCGCATTTAAACAAGATCCAGATATAATATTCATGCTCAACGCTGGCACCAAATAACAATTATTCAGGTCTAAAATTAATCCCGAAGGTAGATGTAGAGGATGTGTGCCAACCGCCATCACATCGACTTTGGAACCATTTCCCACGCGCATCGTCACCTTGTCCTTAGCCAATCTTCGCTTAATCCGTAGCCCCTAATCGAGTTGCAAATATTAGCAACAGAACCAGTATCAAATACCCAGGTGCTACTACGAGCATTAGTAAGGTACACATCAATAACATGTATATCACATATACCTTTGTTCACCTTGCCATCCTTCTTATCCGCCAAATACTTGGGGCAGTTTCGCTTCCAGTGACCAGTACCTTTGCAGTAGAAGCACTCAGTTTCAGGCTTAGGTCCAGACTTGGGTTTCTTCACTTGAGCAGCAACTGTCTTGTTGTTCTTCTTGAAGTTCCCCTTCTTCCCTTTACCTTTTTTCTTGAAACTGGTGGTCTTGTTGACCATCAACACTTGATGCTCCTTCTTGATTTCTACCTCTGCAGCCTTTAGCATCGCGAAGAGCTCGGGAATTGTCTTATCCATCCCTTGCATATTATAGTTCATCACGAAGCTCTTGTAGCTTGGTGGCAGTGATTGAAGAATTCTGTCAATGACACTATCATCCGGAAGATTAACTCCCAGTTGAATCTAGTGATTGTTATACCCAGACATTTTGAGTATATGCTCACTGACAGAACTATTCTCTTTCATCTTGCAGCTGTAGAACTTATTGGAGACTTCATATCTCTCAATCCGGGCATTTGCTTGAAATATTAACTTCAACTCCTGGAACATCGCATATGCTCCATGACGTTGAAAACATCGTTGAAGTCCCGGTTCTAAGCCGTAAAGCATGGCACACTGAACTATCGAGTAGTCATCAGCTTTGCTCTGCCAGATGTTCATAACATCTGGTGTTGCTCCTGCAGCGGGTTTGGCACCTAGCGGTGCTTCCATAACGTAATTATTCTATGCAGCAATGAGGATAATCCTCAAGTTACGGACCTAGTCCGTGTAATTGCTACCATCATCTTTCAACTTTGCTTTCTGAAGGAACGCATTAAAATTCAACGGAACAACAGCACGGGCCATCTATCTACAACAACATAGACATGTAAAATACTATCAGGTTCTAAGTTCATGTTAAATTAAAGTTCAATTAATCATATTACTTAAGAACTCCCACTTAGATAGACATCCCTCTAATCATCTAAGTGATCACGTGATCCATATCAACTAAACCATGTCCGATCATCATGTGAGATGGAGTAGTTTCCAATGGTGAACGTCACTTTGTTGATCATATCTACTATATGATTCACACTCGACCTTTCAGTCTCAGTGTTCCGAGCCATATCTGCATATGCTAGGCTCGTCAAGTTTAACCCGAGTATTCTGCGTGTGCAAAACTGGCTTGCACCCGTTGTATGTGAACGTAGAGCTTACCACACCCGATCATCACGTAGTGTCTCGGCACGACGAACTTTCGCAACAGTGCATACTCAGGGAGAACACTTATACCTTGAAATTTAGTGAGAGATCATTTTATAATGCAACCGTCGATCTAAGCAAAATAAGATGCATAAAAAATAAGCATCACATGCAATCAATATAAGTGATATGATATGCCCATCATCATCTTGTGCCTGTGATCTCCATCTCCAAAGCACTGTCATGGTCACCATCATCACCGGCTTGACACCTTGATCTCCATCGAAGCATCATTGTCATCACGCCAACTATTGCCTCCACGACTATCGCTACCGCTTAGTGATAAAGTAAAGCAATTACATGGCGATTGCATTTCATACAATAAAGTGACAACCATATGGCTCCTGCCAGTTGCCTATAACTGTGTTACAAAACATGATCATCTCATACAATAAAATTTAGCATCATGTCTTGACCATATCACATCACAGCATGCCCTGCAAAAACAAGTTAGACGTCCTCTACTTGGTTGTTGCAAGTTTTATGTGGCTGCTATGGGCTGAGCAAGAACCGTTCTTACCTACGCATCAAAAACCACAACGCTGTATAGTGATTGCTTTTTGATCTTCAGAAAGAACCCTGTTCATTGAATCCGATTCAACTAAAGCTGGAGAAACAGACACCCACTAGCCACCTGTGTGTGAAGCACGTCCGTAGAACCAGTCTCGCGTAAGCGTACGCGTAATGTCGGTCTGGGCCGCTTCATCCAACAATGCCGCTAAATCAAGAATCAACTAGTGACGGCAAGCAATATGGATATACCCACACCCACAACTCCTTTGTGTTCTACTCGTGCATATAACATCTACGCATAAACCTGGCTCGGATGCCACTATTGGGGAACGTAGTAATTTCAAAAAAAATCCTACGCACACGCAAGATCATGGTGATGCATAGCAACGAGACGGGAGACTGTCTTCCACGCACCCTCATAGGCCGTAAGCGAAAGCGTTATGAGAACGCGGTTGATGTAGTCGTAGGTCTTCACGATTCGACCGATCCAAGTACCGAATGTATGGCACCTCCGAGTTCAGCACACGTTCAGCTCGGTGACGTCCCATGAACTCCGATCCAGCAGAGCTTTGAGAGAGAGTTCCATCAGCATGACAGCTTGATGACGGTGATGATGATGCTACCGACGTAGGGCTTCGCCTAAGCACCGCTACGATATGACCGAGGTGGATTATGGTGGAGGGGGGGCACCGCACATGGCTAAAAGATCAACTGATCAGCTTGTCTGTCTTGGGGTGCCCCTGCCCCCGTATATAAAGGAGCAAGGGGGGAGGCCGGCCGGCCCAAGCGGGGCAGGCCAGGAGGAGTCCTACTCCCACCGGGAGTAGGATTCCCCCCCCTTTCCTAGTTGGACTAGGAGAGAAGGAAGGGGGAGAGAGGGAGGAAAGAAAGGGGGGCGCCCCCCCCTCCTAGTCCAATTCGGACCAGAGGGAGAGGGGCGTGAGGCATGCCTTGGTCTCCTCTCTCTCTCCACTGTGGCCCAATAAGGCCCATACATTTATCGGGGGGTTCCGGTAACATCCCGGTACTCTGGTAAAATCCCGATTTCACCCGGAACTATTCCGATGTCCAAATATAGGCTTCCAATATATCAATCTTTATGTCTCGACCATTTCGAGACTCCTCGTCATGTCCGTGATCATATCCGGGACTCCGGAGTACCTTCGGTACATCAAAACACATAAACTCATATTACCGATCGTCACCGAACTTTAAGCGTGTGGACCCTATGGGTTCGAGAACTATGTAGAGATGACCGAGACTCGTCTCCGGTCAAAATAACCAATAGCATAACATGGATGCTCATATTGGCTCCTACATATTCTACAAAGATCTTTATCGGTCAAACCGCGTAACGGTATACGTTGTTCCCTTTGTCATCGGTATGTTACTTGCCTGAGATTCGATCGTCGGTATCCTTATACCTAGTTCAATCTCATTACTGGCAAGTCCCTTTACTCGTTCCGTAATGCATCATCCCTCAACTAACTCATTAGTCACAATTCTTGCAAGGCTTATAGTGATGTGCATTACCGAGAGGGCACCTTTATAATCAATCTCCGACAATCGGAGTGACAAATCCTAATCTCGATCTATGCCAACTGAACAAGTATCATCAGAGACACCTATAGAGCACATTTATAATCACCCCAGTTACGTTGTGACGTATGGTAGCACACAAAGTGTTCCTTCGGTACTCGGGAGTTGCATAATCTCATAGTCATAGGAACATGTATAAGTCATGAAGAAAGCAATAGCAACAAACTAAAGGATCATCGTGCTAAGCTACCGGATGGGTCAAGTCAATCACATCACTTCTAATGATGGGATCCCGTTAATCAAATGACAACTCATGTCTATGGTTAGGAAACATAACCATCATTGATTCAACGAGCTAGTCAAGTAGAGGCAAACTAGTGACACTCTGTTTGTCTATGCATTCACACATGTACTAAGTTTCTGGTTAATACAATTCTAGCATGAATAATAAACATTTATCATGATATAAAGAAATATAAATAACAACTTTATTATTGCCTCTAGGGCATATTTCCTTCACTCCTCTCCCAAGACTATGGAGCGCGCTGAAGTGTTGTCCCGAAGGGCCCTCCCGGCTCAGGGCGAGGCACAGGAGGCTGTCACGGTGGCGCCAGGGGATGATACCTCGGCCGCCAGACACATGGGGGAGCAGATCCCCATGGATACTAGCGATGGTGGCCATATCCAATTCATCCCCCAGCCGAATACGATCCCGGATACCTATACGGCTCCGGAATCTGGCAAGCAGCCTCCTTCGAAAGAAGGAGGTGCACCGATTCCACCGGTGACGTCTGTACATCCAGAGGCACCGGATACTCTACTAGAAGAGCTGCAAAGTGCTTCCATTGTTGAGGAACACCATATCCTTATGGGTACGGTGATTGAGAGGGCTCAGTCCATTAACAGTGGACTGACCAAAGCCTGCACCAGCCCCCTAACAGGCTTTGAGGTAAGCGACGCAATTGTATAAAAAGAATGTCATAGTATAGATAGTAGCCCCTGAGACTCTGTCAGGTGTTCGGAAGTAAAAGCCGAACAGAGGATCAAGTAATTTTCGCAAGAGACTAACCAAATATGTCTTATGTGAATAAGCAGGCGTCTTTGTTGGTTGTGACCTCTCATTTTGCCGAAGTCTCCGGACTGAAGCAGAGTCTGGAGCGGGCCGAGGAAGAGCTCGGCCATGTAAAAAAGCAGCTAGAAGACAAGCAAGGTATGCAATGACTTTTCGTAGATCCAAAAGGGATTAATGATTTGTGCTGACCATGGTGCCATGATATTTGTTTAGGAGCGGCGACCATGGTGGAGATCCTCAAGAAGGCGTTGGCCGAGGCCGAGGAGAGAGCGGCAAAGGAACACGCCGTATGCGAAAAGCTTGAGGCCAGGGTCGGTGAGGTCTAGCAGGAGCTCCAGGATGCCGTGAAGAAATATGAGTCCTTGGAGCGCAACATTGCGGATCAAGAGTCCGAACTCGCCAAGGCCCGCCAAAGCGCACAAGATGCCCTGGTTGAAGCCCAGGGCACCCTCCAGGAAATCCAAGAGGCCGGAAAAAACGCGGCGGGTAAGGCCTTCATTATGCAGAGCAAATATGTGAAGAAAAGGTATCTCTTACTAACCCGGATTTGGAGTTCTCCAGGAGCGTTTGCGGATTTACCGCGCAGTGTAGCCGACGCTGCGGAGTTCTTCCGAGCCGAAGAGGGGAGCTCGATGGAGAAGCTGTTCTGGTTGCAATACCTTGCGCTAGAACATTCGGTGCCCTTTAGCGATCAGCTAAAACAGCTTGTCGAACTGCATAGAGTGGCCGAACTAGACATGAAGGATTTAATAATCCGGCTATGGCATGCCGAAGTCATACCCAGCAGCTACTTCGGGCTCGTGAAGCGGCTGGTTGATGCCTGCCCCGGCTTGACTTCATCAAGCGGTTAGTCTGCATCGAAGGTGCGCGGATGGCCTTAGCCCGTGTCAAGGTGCAGTGGGCGAAGATGGACGCCGACAAGCTCGCGGCCGAGGGACCGCCTGCTGGCAAGGAGCACCGCATGCCGGAGTGGTATTTTGGTGATGTCCTCAAGGGACCCCGCATTGTAGAGGGCCAGTGTTCAAAAGACATTATCTTTGAATGAATACATTCATGTTATCTTGTCTTGTATGATAAAACAAAGCCTTTATGTAATATAATGCTTGTTTATTATTTAAAAAAATTCCTCCTGTGCGGCCGTTTTTATTAAATCGGAGAGTTGGCCAGTCGTCAGCTTCAGGCCCCACGTAGATAGTACAGGGGTGTTCGGGATGGAATCTAAACACTCTTGATCCAAGAATTTGGTCCTTGAAGGAGGTGTTTAGCGCAACGAACCAGGCAATCGAACTATCTGGCTTTATCACCCTCACTTAGCCATAGGAGTTTGACAATAAAAATGTAGGCGCTGCCCCTAGTTAGCATTTAATCCGGACTAGGGTGTTGTAAACACCTAATCGGGTGAAGGCCGATTCATCGCATAATGCGGAAAAAATCACAAAATATTTTTAACCTCCGAATAGCTGACCAGCTCTCGCCGCATCATGGCAGCCATTTTTTGGCTTTCTCTACTGAGGTGTTTGCTCGGATAAACCATAAACACAATCGCAGTAGTTCTCCCTTTACTACCCTAGCTGATAGGACGGAACATAAGGTAGCAAGCACAGGAGCCGGGCAACCCAACTATTGACCAAAGACATGATTCAGAGCCAATGCATATAATGCTAAAATTCGAGGTGCCGAATTGTACTGTAAAAGTGATCAGACTTTGTTGCAATAGTATGGAGCGCAATGAAGCCCCTGGCCAAAAAGCGTACCAAAGTGTACAGGTGCAATTGATAAGAATAGCGAAATAAAATGAAGTAGTAAGCTAGTGCCACATAAGTTGGGCCACAAACTGATTCCATTATAGTTTTGACTAATACGTCAAAGTGTATTTGTACATATAGTGTGATAAGCAACAGTGGCCAAGACAAAGGGGGAGCTGCGTGCTGGTCCTGAAAACAGGTAGAATGATCATTAAGAAGAACATCTAGAGATTCCCCCACATGTATGTGCTGCTTGCCGCCTCGGTATATCCGTCCTTCGAAAGGACTGATGATCAGGCTGTCAAGAGGGGCATGTGGAAAAGAAACCTGAAAAGGATAAAAAGAAAAGTGAAAGTATGTGTGTCCAAGGAAGGTCTTGCCATATTGTGGACCATAGTCTGGTTATGCCTCTGTCTCTGCCATGGTATTTTTAGTGCATAATTTTGTACGCGCGGCACGTATGTCGTCACTTGGTCGGGACTGAGATGGAGGTCGAATTGCTAGTCTAACTCCTGACGAGCCGGACTGCCATGCTGCGGAGTAGTCCGGACTCGTTTGACAGTGTCCGGTAGCTTGGCCGCTGAATTAAAGTTCTGCCTTAAAAGGCCGCTCTGTACTTCCGCTGCCAAGGCCGCGGTGTGTTCCTCGGTATAGAGGGAGCGCTCCGTGTTTCCATTGACTGTTATGACACTGTGTGGTCCGGGCATCTTGATCTCGAGATAAGCATAGTGTGGCACCACATTGAATCAAGCAAACGCGGTTCGTCCGAGCAGTGCGTGATAGCCACTGCGGAAGGGGACGATATCGAAGATTAATTCTTCACTTCGCAAGTTGTCCGGAGATCCGAAGACGACCTCCAATGTGATTGAGCCCGTGTAACGGGCCTCTACACCTGGTATAACTCCTTTAAAGGTAGTTTTGGTGGGCTTGATCCTTGATCGATCGATGCCCATTTTGCGCACTGTATCCTAATAGAGCAGGTTGAGGCTGCTGCCACTGTCCATGAGGACTCCTGTGAGGTGGAATCCATCAATTATTGGCTCGAGAACCAGTGCGGCTGAACCGCCATGACAGATACTAGTCGGATCGTCCCTGCGATCAAAGGTGATTGGGCAGGACGACCATGGGTTGAATTTTGGGGTGATTGGCTCTATCGCGTAGACGTCCCTGAGCGCACGCTTGCGCTTCCTCTTGGGCATATGGGTAGCGTATATCATGTTCACCGTCTTGACTTGAGGGGGAAACTTCTTCTGTCCCCATGTGTTCAGTGGACGGGGCTCCTCGTCATCGTCCTTGCTTTGCAACCCCTTTTCCTTATTCTCGGCATTTAACTTGCCGGCCTGCTTAAAGACCCAACAGCTTCTGTTGGTATGATTGGCTGGCTTATCGGGGGTGTCGCGTATCTAACACGGACGATCGAGTATGCGGTCCAAGCTGGATGAGCCTAGATTGTTCCTTTTAAATGGCTTCTTCCGCTGGTCGGACTGGGAGCCACTGAATCCGGTGTTGACTGCCGTGTTATCAGTATTGTTATCATTGCTTCGACGCTTGTGTATGTTGCGTCGGGGCTTGCCGTTGCTATTTCTGGCTTCAGAGGTGCCAGGTTCACTTGCATTGTGATTGCTACGGGCTAGCCAGCTATCTTCACCCGCGCAAAAGCGGGTCATGAGTGCCGTGAGGGCTTCCATGGACTTCGGCTTTTCCTGGCCGAGGTGTCCGGCGAGCCATTCATCGCGGATGATATGTTTAAAGGCCGCTAGGGCTTCAGCATCCGGACAGTCGACGATCTGGTTCTTTTTAGTTAAGAACATAGTCTAGAATTTCCTGGCTGACTCTCCGGGCTGTTGGACTATGTGACTTAGGTCATCAGCATCTAGAGGTCGGACGTATGTGCCTAGGAAGTTTCCGCGGAAGGCGTCTTCCAGGTCCTCCTAGCTGCCAATGGAATTTTCAGGCAGGTTGTTCAACCAGTGCCGAGCTGGCCCCTTGAGTTTTAGTGGGAGGTATTTGATGGCACGAAGATCATCACCGTGGGCCATATGAATATGGAGAAGAAAATCTTCGATCCATACCGTGTGGTCTGTTGTCCCATCATATGATTCGATGTTCATGGGTTTAAACCCTTCTGGGAATTCATGCTCCATTACTTCATCAGTGAAGCAAAGGGGGTGTGCGGCGCCTCTATATCGAGCCATGTCGCGACGTAGCTCGGATGGCGTCCGCCTGTGGTTTTTGACCCGGGAGTGATTATGCTTGTCATGTTCGGCTAGATGGTTGTCGTCACGTGTCGTGGCGCGCCCCCGCGATCCGTAGATTGAGCTGGTCTGTCCTGCTCTACTATCCAGGTCCTGCCGCAGGTCATATGTATATTCCTGATCTGTTTTATATCTGCCTTTACAGCGAGGTGGGATGGGATGGTGTTCGGCTTGAGTTGCCGCTTTGTCCCCGCCAGGTGGTGGTCGACCAGCCGCATTACGCGTTGATAGTACAGGCTCAAGTCCCTCGTCATCGAATTGAGGTAGCAATTTGCGCTTTGGGTAACTTTTGGTTGGGCGCTCGAGGCCATATTCCTCGGCTGCCAGGACATTAGTCCATCTATCATTTAGCAGATCTTGACCAGCTTGAAGCTGCTGCTGCTTCTTTTTCAGGCTCCTTGCAGTGGCTATTAGCCGGCGCTTAAAGCGCTCCTGCTCGAGAGGTTCCTCGGGCATGATAAAATCCTCGTTGTCGAGGCTCACCTCATCCTCGAAGAGCGGAAGATAGTTATTGTCCTCCGAGTCTTCATATACGGCCCGCTCATCAGGGCTGACTCGCCCATCTTCCCGTTCGTCCTGTTCGGAGGTTGTCTCAACGGGGTCTTCATTGTCCTCGGCATCGTCTAGAGTATTGTTTTCTCCTGTGTTGGTATTGCTGTCTTTTCCATGGCGTGACTTAGAGTGCCGTCGCTATCGTAGGCGCTTTGGTTGTATCTCAGGAGGTTTATCCTCGACTGGGTCTTCTGTGTCATCGCTATTAGCTTGTTTGGGTGTATCCACCATGTACACGTCATACGAAGAGGTGGTCGTCTAGCTTCTGGTAAATGGCGGGTTTTGGGCCTCCTCTTCTCCGGCATCGTCGTCCATACATTGATGTTTTCAAAGTCGTAATTGAGCATGTCTGTTAAGTCCTCGACAGTGGCTATAAAGTGGGTGGTGGGTGGGACGTAAAATTCCCTGCTCTCGGCCCCTAGTCCGGGCTAGGCATAGTTCGGACGTTGCTCCATAATGACAAGGGATCGCATTAAGTCCAGAGCTTCGCTTAAAGGCGAGGTTTGGCCCGAGAGAAGAGAGCCCGTGGAGTACGGCGAGAGGGAGACTCCTTGGCCGAACTCACACAATGGCTGCCAGCGACACTACTTCCCCCGGCTCTCCCGCAATGGGCTTAGTGGCCGCAGATAGTCCGGCCAGCTCAGGGAGCCTGTCTTCGGACCTGGCCATATGCTCCGGATCTAAGGCCAGATCAGATATTGAGGGTGCGAACCCTTGGAAGATCAAGTCTCCTTGGATATCAGCGACATAGTCCAGATTTCCAAAACTAATCTGGTGACCTGGGGCGTGGTTGTCGATCTGCTCTAGATGGCCAAGCGAGTTGGCCCGCAGTCTGAAGCCGCCGAACACAAAGATCTAGCCGGGGAGGAAAACCTCCCCCAGGGCAGCTTTGTTGTAGATGATTGATGGAGCCATCGAACCTTCTGGTGACGACGCAGCGGAACTCTCAGTGAAAGCACCAATGTCGGTGTCAAAACCGGCATATCTCGGGTAGGGGGTCCCGAACTGTGCGTCTAAGGTTGATGGTAACAGGAGGCTGGGGACACGATGTTTTACCCAGGTTCGGGCCCTCTTGATGGAGGCAATACCCTATGTCCTGCTTGATTGATATTGATGAGTATGAGGATTAAAAGAGTTGATCTACCACGAGATCATAATGGCTAAACCCTAGAAGTCTAGCCTGTATGATTGTGATTGTCCATATGGACTAAAACCCTCCGGTTTATATAGACACCGGGGGGACTAGGGTTGTACAAAGTCGGTTACAGAGAAAGGAATCTTCATATCCGAACGCTAGGCTTGCCATCCACGCCAAGGAGAGTCCCATCCGGACACGGGAGAGAGTCTTATGTCTTGTATCTTCATAACCCATTAGTCTGGCCCATGTCACACAGTCCGGACGCCCGAGGACCCCTTAATCCAGGACTCCCTCGCCGCGCGCAAAGTTTCCCTCCACATTTCCAAAATTTTGGCCTACCGCCAAAATATCTACCCCCGCCCCCCTTCCCCACCCCCTTTTCTCCCCGGCCACAAGTCACATTTCCCCTGTTCCCTCCTTCCTTCCTTCCTTCCTTGCTAACCTATAGCCACTTCCTCGCTCTCGCCGTCTCGCATCCTACCTCCGGGATCGCCATGGTCTTCTTCAAAGACCTCTCCAGCGGTTCCTCCTCCGGAGACTACTCCTTCACCACCCGGGTATGCCTCTCTTCTCTCTCGGGCTATGACTTGGAATGAAGGATTTTTACTCAGCGGTCGATTTGAGTCATTTATTCCTCTTGTAGCTCCCTAAGACCATCAGTGAAGATCTGTCTGCTCATTGTGACCATCAATCTCTATGTGTGAAGCTAGTTGTGTTTGATTCTATGGACACTGGGAGGAAGTTTCTGGCATGTGCAGAGAAGGTTAGACCCTCTTTTGTTGTTACAAATCATTTGTTAGATGTGATTCAAACACGGTCACGGTCCCAACCCATTCATACCACACCTTCAACCAAATGCATCCTAAGACAGTGTCACAGTTTGTACCTAGTATCTTAAATTGTTGCCATCTCATCAGTGTTGCCATTAGAAAATTATTTGGCACCGCTTCAGCAGTTTGTGTAGACAACTTTGGTCCACGCGTCCGAGCAGCCAAGCAGTAAAATACTAAATCTTAATGGCATGAAGGAACTGGGCATCAAAGCAACTACGTGCTCCGGAGTCCGGGTCCCTGGTTTTTTTTCTGCTGCATCGGCTCGCCAGTGTAGGGCACCGGTGCGAGATGTAGCAACAGTTGTCTTTACCCCAGTTTTGGCACACATAGTGGACGGCCTTAGTGTTATTAGTTCTATGTTACTAAATTTGTGCATGTACACACCTGTTAGTGTCAATTTGCTGTCATCCAAACACTGTCGCTATGTTGTTGCAGTTATATTTACCTTCCTCATAAAATGTTCAATTTGTTATTTATTGTACATGAGTAAGAACTTGTAGTGTCATTGTATTTAATTATAGCTTCTGATGTTCCAGAATTTGGTTGTTGTCTCAGTACCAATTATTTCATTTGCACATTGATCTTTTTGAGAAGATATGTCATGATTAACATGTTTCTTCAGTTTTTCAAAATAAGCATTGGTGATTTTCTATGTTGCTATAAACCTATTTCCCCTACAATTGTTACTGATCTAGTTTTAAATATTATAGGATGAACAAAAGTGTTCTTACTTGGAGTGGGTTGATCAAGAGTGGCCACAGTCTTTGAAGATGTGCCTAGCGAAGCTCTGGAGCATGTATGAGGAAGAGAACACACGTAGGCTTAGAGAAAGTGTTGTCAACGCTGAAGCATATTTCAAGATGCGGGATGAAAAGTTGAAGGTGGAGAATGAGCTCAGATTTTTTAAATCAGACTTTGCTAAGATGGTGTTGGCGAAGGAGGAGGCACTTTCCCAGTTGGCCCATGCAAAACGGGTTCTTACTGAATTGAAAGAAGAGGTGGATAAGACGAGCCTGGATGATCTTGATTAGGGAAATGAATATATTGTTCTTATGAAGTTGAACTAGCTATATGTTGTACTATGATGTTTTCATGTGGCTGCCGTACTGTGATGTTATAATATATTTATGTGCCTGATATGAAATTGGCAAACAATTGTTCGATATGAATGTGAATTTGCGTAATACTAGAATTATTAATTGTAAACTAATAAACCTGCTAAATGTGTCATGGACCTTTGCAAACGGTTCTAGCAGAAAAAGCGCTTGCGATGGATAGACCAATGCCACATAGTTTTCTTCATCAAATCGTGTGTGATATAGTTGATAAAAGCAAACAGTTAACCATGGCAAACTGTGTGTGATAGTTACACCTTTCACACACGGGCCTACACATAAAACGGTGTGGGATGTACGTCCGAACGGAAACGTGTTCCCTGGTTTGATTGTGTGGGATGTACATAAGAATGGAAACGTATTCCTTGGATTGACTGTGTGTGATATACACACAAACAGAAATGTTTTTCTGGGATTCACTATGTGGGATGTACATACCTACGAAAATGATTTTCTCGGATTACCGTGTGGGATGTACATACCTATGGAAATGATTAGGTTTCGATGCCTCGCCCGATCGCACACAGCCCCAGCCTGGGTCCCAGGAGGGCCTATCCCCAACGATTTCTGGGTCGTGTGCGAAGGACACCCTATCGCACACACTCACTTGGCGACGGTTCCAAATGCCGTCGCGGAAAGGGGTTAAAATGTTTGTTTAGGACCGACGCGCACCAGTGCTAGCATCTCGGAGTCACCGAACTGCATTTCGGTCTGACCGAAACTGCATGTTTAGACTCTGTTAGTGCTTTGGTGTCACTGAGTTTTTCAAATCGGTAGCTCTGAAATTCTTTCTGCAGAAAACTAAAGTTGAGTTTTTTTCTCAATTTTGGCAAAAATAAGTTGTACTTTGTGATGCTAATCTACTCTATCCATACCCAACTATTCACAGGGTCAGTTCCAGCTATGTCAGAGGCCAGTGACAGTCAGAACAATTCTGAAGAGCAGCTCAACCTTAGTGAGGGCACTAGTCCCTCTGGTAGCTATGATGAGGGGAGTAGGAGCACTCCCAGCAACTTGCCTAAGGCAGCTACTAGGCAAAGGAAGAAAAGAACATCTAAATCTGAGGATGAAGATTTTGTAATTGAGGAGGAAGTGACCTCCAAGAAGAAGGTACTCAAGAAAGAGTATGCTGCTGCTGCCACAAAACCATGCCTTTCCAAGAAGGCACCTGCAAAGAGGACTCCAATGTACAAGGCTAGAGCCTCAACTCAAGAAACCATGCAGTTTACACTTGAGCCCAGAGAGGAAGAAGAAGCTTCTGGTGGAAAGAAGAGGAAAGAATGAGTCAAGAAGACCATTGCCAGAGTGATTGGCGGACCATCCATGATGATGGTTGAGGAAGAAGAAGAGGAGGAGGAAGAGCCTGCTGCACCTCCTGCCAAGACACAGAAGCTGAAGGGGGATGCCATGAGGACTGGGGCTGCTCCTTCTAAGCCCAAGCCTGCCCCAATCCTTTAGCTCCAGCTTAAGCCCACAAGACAACTGCTCCAAAGAGATCTACAAGGAATATATCAGCCGCTGAAATGAACAAGGCCCCAGTGCCTGAAGTTCAAGAAGAAGGAGAGCCACTAGTGCTCAAGAAACTCAAGCCAAAGATTCCAGATCATAATGATGGTCATCATGTGGCAGAGAACATGAAGTTGAGAAAGGATGTAGGTCTGATACAATGGAGGAATACTAATCCTTATGCCACTAGGAGAAGGACTGCTGTGGACTATCACTTTCACACCAAAGAACAGCAGGACTTCTATGAGATTGTTCTTTTGGACAAGAAGCCCATTATCTGTGACATGAAATGGGTGGACTAGAAATACATTCACTCCAATGAAGACTACTTTCCACATGTGCATGAAAGCTTCATGATGAATGGTGTTGACAAATTTGTTGGTCAGAAGTTGACAAAGTGGAATGATGAAATGATAATGCAGTTCTACTCCACAACTCACTTCTACCCTAATGGAATGATAGTATGCATGACAGAAGGCACCAAATATCAGTCAATAATCTCAGAATGGGCCAAGTTGATCAATGCCCCCAAGGAATAAGAGGATGATCTTGATGTGTACAGTAAGCCTAGGAAGGATCACAACCCCATGGCTAACATCTACAAGCCAATCCCTGATGTAGCATTGGACACACACAAGTTTGGTTCTATATACTATTTGCTTGCTGGTCTGACCACCATGAACACCATCTTGAGGCACACTCTTTTTCCCAAGTTAGGAGATCATAGGATGATTCGTGGCCACTCCATCAACCTGCTTCACTTGTTTTATGTCCCACATAAATTCAAGGTGATGAGCTTGATTGTAGATACTATGAAGAGAACAACGGCAGACCAGAAGAGGTCTTGTGGATATGCCCCTCACATTCGGACTTTGATCAACTCCAAGATGGGAACTAGAACATATCTACTAGACAGAGGGCATCTTCCCCCGAGGCCGGACTTTGAGGACAACGAGGTTGTCATGGATGCTTCACTTCCTACTTGTGGAGAAGTCGAGGAGAAGATAGAGAAAGCAAAGGCTGCAAAAGCAGCAAAGACAGCAAGTGCCCCAGATGCTTCAGTTGCGAATCTCAAGACCAAGCAAGATCAACTCAGTTATCTACTTGAGGCCGCCCTGAGAATTGTGAAGAGCTTTGCCACCTTGTCCCAAAATCAGGAGAGTCTTGAGAGGATCATTGAGACTAAGATGCATGACCTAGATGTGAAGGTCACTGAGATTCAAATTGTTGTGGAGAAGCTTCAGGAGGATGCTGAGGACATGGATGATAGATGCACAATAGAGACATTCCAGAGAGTTCCAAGGCCACAAAGATCATCAGCTGTGCTAGTTGCCAAACACTCTAGGACTAACACTTCAGCACCTGCGGCCATTGCCACAGTTGTACCTCCAGTGTCAACTCCTCCAGCTCCACAGACTTCTTCTAAGGCATTTGCAGAGGGACTCCTCTCCACGCCATCTACGCACACCGGAGCAGCAAGCCAGGAAACCCCTTCAGGAGCTCCTGGAGATCATGCTTAGAGTGTCGTATAGCACTATACATTTTCGAACTTTTTGGTAACTTGTTGCCAAAGGGGGAGAAAGTGTATAGATCATAGGCTGAGAGAGAGAGAGAGAGCCTCTTGTTTTTGTTGGTTGGTTTCATTTGCTTCTCTTGCTACTTTGGTCATTTGGTTTTTTTATTCCTATGCTACAATTTGTGTTATGCTCATGAGATACTTATGTGATCATCTGTTTAATCATACTAGCAAACATGCCCGTGCATTGCAACGGGAGAGAAAAATATAGCGCATGTCCCACCCAAACGCCCTCTATTTTAATGTGCTACCTTACCCATGTGACTGCTTATCCTCCACCCGTCCTCACCTACGGTGGTTGTGGTTTTCACCAGATCACGATGCCTTTTAGCATGCTCAAATCCATGACGCTTAGTTCATCTACCACAAGCACCTGTCATTCAACCGCTCTAGCGCAAGGAAATGTATTTTAAAGAAAACTGATCTCACCGAGCTAGATGTGAGGGCCTTCCTCCACAAGCTACTCCCTTCCTTTAAAAGGAAATTAACGGGTTAATTCTTCATCTCCTGGATTTGTAATGTCACCTTTTGTGATGCTTGGATTCTATGGTGAACTTCAGAAACTCACCTCATCTCTCCTTCCTCCTGAAATTTATCCCCTTTGCTATGAAACAAGAACACATGATTACGCTATATCTAAAGTTTTATATATGTTTTTTGTGTGTTTTATCTTTTGATTGTACATTTATCATATGATTGCATTACGACTTAAATACTCAGAAAGATATCATAGGGTGCCACCCAGAAATCTCATAAATAGATTTTTTTTGTGCTCCTAAATTTGTATGAACTTTATCATCTAATTCATACCCACATATGGAAGTTTCTGCATGTTTCTTTTTTGTAGGTTATCATTGGATTGTCGGAAAAGATATTTTTAGGAATGGCACTAATAAGTTTCCATGCATAGATTTCCCATCCTCCTAAAACTATACAAATACGAGTATGAAAGGCAACCACTTTTTTCTATTTAGGCCCTGTTTGGTTCATAAGTCCTAGGACTTTTTTTAGTCTCAACTAAAAAGTCGCTAGTCCCTAAAAAGTCTCTACATGTTTCTTTTTTAAGTCCCTACACAAATAAGTCCCTGTAAACAAACACCCCCTCATTTGTATAAGATCATAATGCATGGCATCACATCGTCTATGAAAATAAGTCGGAAGGTGCGTGAGTAATTTTCTAGTATAGAGATGATATCAACATGTAAGAATGTTCTATGACAGATACACGCAAACTAATAATTGTTTCGTAGAACAATGACTTATAGTAGTAAGTGTAGAATTATAGGCCGTAATTACGAAGCTCCATGGAATTGAAAACATAATCATGCCAGTATCAAAAGAATCGACCTTGGCCATGCCATTAGACACCTTTTTGTCAGATATCACTTGTGAAAATAAACTTCAAATACAACCATGATTTAAATCTGATTGAAGAAGCTAATTAGTCAAGTTGCTGATTTCTTCACTAATTACATGAAGCAACATGCTTACATTCAGAAACTAAATCAGGTAGGAGATTTTCCCAAATTAAGTATTTAGTGTTCTTCAGTCATCTTATCTCATAAGATGCTGCAGCATCTCAAACGAATTCAGGGAGTGAAGTGACATTCGCAATATGTTTCGACCATCTATCGGCTGCAAATTTGTGATTAACATGGCATGCATGCCTAACGAGCATTAAAAAGAAGAAGTGATGTCTAGAACCTCTGAAACTTTTCAGAAATAAGGTGCCAGAACGTACCTCCTACGTGCAGCTATGGTGCAGAGAAAGACATCGATCAATCTTTGAAGATGACAGTGTACGCGATGACCATGAGCGGGCCAAGGCAGTCAGGCGCAAACTTGGGCGCGAACATTTGCTCATAGGTGGAGTTGTTGGACTGATGTTGCTTGGCAGTGAGCAGCAGCGACACCTCTGGCACGCCATAAGTCTGTGGGTCACCGTCGACACTGTCAGTATAGTTGATGCATGTGAGCGTGTACCAGGTGCAGCCGGCGGGGTCGGTCACGTCGAGCGGTGTCTGTAAATATTGCTCCTCCGGGTAGCAGGAGTCCTGATTCCAAGAAAGGCACAACAATATTGCTCTTTTACCATGCTAGGCACTAATAAGAAGCTACTAGGTTAGTGTCTCCAAGAAATAAAAAACAATTCAAAATAGTAAAGAATACCCACATGCAATGATGCATGAAGCTCCCTGCCTGGCCATGTTCTTGTCACTGAAATTTGATGTTGCCCTGCAGATATCTACAATGAAGAGCACTACACTTTCTTTGCGGTCCCGGCTGCAATCAAATTTGTCAACATCCATAGACCAGACCACCAATACTCTGACTTTCTCAAGGGGACTACAATTTAGGGGCCAAATAGTTTCAGATTTGGGAAGAAAATCATAGAATGTGTTGCCGTGAAGCCTATGGCTTTGTTGCTTGAAGCTCCTGCAGCAAGAAACAAATATCAATTCACGGTTTAACTAATTGAGACCCAAAGAAATCAAGTGAGCTCTCCTAATCATTTATGCAATCCTAATCCTCCTCTGCATGTACCAGCAGTAGCCTGTGTTAGACTTAATCTTGACCATGTGTCATGTACGGCATGTGTGCACCTGTGCTTCGGTTCGAGGCTATTAGCTGCATGCAAGTAGTTAGCTAGTTTCAGGGAATGGATGAGTACGTGAGGCTGGCCGTTGAGAGAAAGTTGTGCATGCGCTGAACGTGCATCCGTTGGCGCTGCATGCAGATCGTGGCCGGGTCGTGCGTGGCGAGTGGAGCGGCCGGCCCTGTGTGCGTGCGTACGGCTACCAATATAAAGCCATGTTCATTAGCTGTGTAAAGCAGGGGAATAGCCAGGAAGATGTAGTCTCCGTCGGAACCGTGGTGTGCGCCTGGTCGACGTGAGAGTTCTTCTAGGTTGTGTTGCATGTGTACCTTCATGTAAGTGTTTTGTAGTTGAGTTGAATAGTAGCAAACATACAGGCCGTTCGGCGGCCGGGGCGTTCGTTGCCGGAAAATTCTCGTCTACTGTTCATCTTCTTCCACCTCCGTTCGATTGTGAGGAGAGGTAGCTAGAGGGCTGCGGTTCCAACATTTGGTATCATGAGCCGGTTTCATCTTGGGTGTCGCCTTTTGCCGAAGGCTGCGCGATGGAGCTCCGGGCCGTGTGTCGGCCCATGGAGGTGGGCGGCGCTGTGACTCTCATGGCGCGTGGCGGATGCGGCGGGCTGTGACGTCGTGCGTGCGGCGACCGCGGAGGCCGCCGAGGCGTTGCGTGGTGGCGCGGTGGCGCAGCACGTCATGGCGGCATGGAGGCCGCGGCGGTGTAGGGCAATAAGACGCGGCGGCGAGCCGGGCGTGACCGGTGTGTGTTATGGGTGCGCACTGG
Source organism: Triticum dicoccoides (assembly GCF_002162155.2). Lineage (NCBI taxonomy): Eukaryota > Viridiplantae > Streptophyta > Magnoliopsida > Poales > Poaceae > Triticum > Triticum dicoccoides. The sequence goes on along the minus strand of NC_041380.1, from coordinate 168,653,195 downwards.
ACGTGTCGGGCACGTCCGGACCGCGGGAGTGGACCGCGTCGAGGCACTGGACCTGGTTGCGCAGATCGCGTACATGCGCGGTGGGAGCGCGGGCCGGGAGCGCAGGGACGTGGGGAGTGCGCGCGAAGGGCACGGCGGTCGCGGAGACGAGGAGGTCGCGAAGGACCTGCGTGGTGGCGCAGAGGTCGCGACGGCTCGGGGCGACAGCCGTGGAAGGTGCGTGGCACGGAGGCGCGGCGTGGCGGCTGCCATGGCGGGCGCGGAGGAGGCACGCAGTGAGCGTCTGGTGCTGTCGGGCTCGTCGGGCGCGTTGGATGCGCGCGGGACGTGCGGGACGCACTAGTGCGGTCGGGCTCGTCGGGTGCGCGCGGGACGTGTGGGGCGTGGAGGAGCGCCAGGCGTGTGTCACCGGCGGAGCTTGGCGTGTGTCGCCGAGGAAGAAGGACGGCCATTGATGAGTCATGTCAAAATTAGGAGGGAAAATGTTAGACTTAATCTTGACCATGTGTCATGTACGGCATGTGTGCACCTGTGCTTCGGTTTGAGGCTATTAGCTGCATGCAAGTAGTTAGCTAGTTTCAGGGAATGGATGAGTACGTGAGGCTGGCCGTTGAGAGAAAGTTGTGCATGCGCTGAACGTGCATCCGTTGGCGCTGCATGCAGATTGTGGCCGGGTCGTGCGTGGCGAGTGGAGCGGCCGGCCCTGTGTGCGTGCGTACGGCTACCAATATAAAGCCATGTTCATTAGCTGTGTAAAGCAGGGGAATAGCCAGGAAGATGTAGTCTCCGTCGGGACCGTGGTGTGCGCCTGGTTGACGTGAGAGTTCTTCTAGGTTGTGTTGCATGTGTACCTCCATGTAAGTGTTTTGTAGTTGAGTTGAATAGTAGCAAACATACAGGCCGTTCGGCGGCCGGGGCGTTCGTTGCCGGAAAATTCTCGTCTACTGTTCATCTTCTTCCACCTCCGTTCGATTGTGAGAAGAGGTAGCTAGAGGGCTGCGGTTCCAACAGCCTGCAACCGCCCATTTCATCTACATATAGAGTGCGCATCTCATGCCACCAATGACACACACAGCCGGGCAGTAGGAGCGACAACATGGAAAACACATGTACCAGGGGACTGAAGATCCTTCCATGGCAGAGCAAGATGGAGCTTAAATCGATCCTGAATGAGGAGCCAGCAACCAAGATGAATACAATGCAGAGGATGCCTTGTCCGGAAGCAAGGAGCTGGCCGAAGGCGGAGAGCGTAGAGCTGTACGTCGCCGCCGACATGCCGCCACCGTACGGCAGTAGGAGCACAACATGGAAAACACATATGCCAGGGACTGAAGATCTTCCGTGGCAGAGCAAGATGGAGGTCAACTCGATCCCGAAGGAGGAGCCAGCAACTCAAGATGACTACGATGCAGAGGACGCCTCGTCTAGAAGCAAGGAGCTGGCCGAAGGTGCAGGGCGTAGATCTGTACATCGTCACCGACATGAGGCCGCCATACGGGGACAACCCAAAGCCACGCCTTGCTGGCCGCCATGGTGGGCACAACGGTGGTGGAGAGCATCAAGCTAGTGGATCCAAGGGGGGTCGAATCCAGCAGCCGCCGGGTTTATCTAGTATGCAGCACCCCGATCCAGTCAACAACACCGGCAATGTAATAAAGCCTCCTTCATCCAAGAAGCTACGAATAATCTTCTGCTCGACTGCTCCTACAAGGACGTCTTGCACCTCAGATTCCTTGCTAGGCAGCCCGCACTTCTGAATCAAAGGGTAAGGAAATAGGAATAAAATTGTAAATCAAACTACATCTAAGGACAGGTGCAGACTGTAGTAACCATCTACTAAAGTTAACCATTGCTCCTAGATCAAAATGTGATAAATTATAATATATGTTTGCTTCAAGGAAAAATTGAAACATATTTTCTTGTGCTCGGGTGATAGCTATACTCGTGCATAAGATAACCAACATGTATTTTGACAAACTGATGTGTATTTTTTATCCACTTCTAATTATAGTCAAGCTAAATGAGTGGAATAAAAGTGAAATTGTATACAAAAGTAGAAAATTACCAAACAACAACCTTGTCCTTTAAGTGGCACACTAAAATATACACCTCAAACCCTGGCAATCCGAACTGCTCTCTTTAGTGTACGACAGAAAGAATTTAAAAAAAGGGCCATTTGGCGGTGACTCGTGTGAGCTGTGTTCAAGTCAGTTAACCAATGCAATAGCTAAAGCATGTTTGGAGAAAGTAACCATGGACAGATATAGGTTAGAAACAAAATTCAAGCCAAAATTTTAAGATTAAACATCGTAAGCAGGATGGGACCTTTTCACTTTTCTTCTCCTTGGGGGCTCACCAGTTTTTTTGTTGCAGCAACCTACTACCATGACTCATGGTATCAGGAAAATTTTAGTCCCACTGATGTGCAAATGAAATATTAGCAAACTGGAGCAAAGAAGATCACAAGATGAAAAAATTAATCATCATTATAGATAAAAGAATAGGATGGGTGAATAAAATAACTCTTTCTCCTGAATCTATATAGCAGAGCATGAGTAAGCCCAAATAGTTACATAATTTGCCTACTTTCCATACTGCCTAGATAATTAGATTTCCTTGAAGGAAGAACCAATACAAAGGAAACTGACATTGTTCTATCCTTACCAATTGAGATGCATTAGTGAGAAAACTGAAACTTCTTACCATGATGCATGCATAATTAGCAGGCTTACTAGGTTTGAATCACTCCAAGAGATAAATGAGCATATCATGGGAGTTGCTCTGTTCCGCTGATTGTGCGGGAGGACAAAGTGATGAAGACACAAATGTAGCGCTGGATTATATCGCAAATTCGACAGCCAACAATGATACGAGCGATGGCTCCCACCTCCACCCCGCTGCCACCTTAACCCTAGCCCTCCACCCCACCGGCGATCAGCCCACCCGACCGTGGGTTTACACATCGGATCGCACCACCCTCTCTGGCGCACGTTGCTCTCCTTGTTGGTTGTCTTCTCCATGGCGGTGCATGCTTCCATCTCCTTGGGCTTGGACTTTAGCCCGGGGATGGCTTTGGCGGCTGAGATCCAGTGCACGTTCAACAGATCTGTGCATCTAACCTTTGACTCGGGTCACTTCACGATGGTGGTCTCTTTTGCCCGGCACTCTTTTTGTCTGGATGAGGATAATGTTGGCCTCGCTCTTGAATCTGCAATTGGTGGTTATTGCTCTCATCTCAAGGTATCGTACCTCAATGATCGGGTTTTTTCTTTCATGGTTTCCTGCAAGCAAGTGGGGTTTTTCATTCTACATCAGCGTAGTTTTGTCTGCGATCATTTCAAGTGCTATCTTCATCTTTGGGGCCATGGTGGTCCAGATTGGGAGAAAGAATTTCGCCTCTGGCAGGGTGAATGCCAGCAGGAATGGACCCTAGTTCCAACAAAACGTAGGGTTTTACTTGGGATGCAGGCCATGAAACATGTTCCTAGTAAATCTTCTTTACGTTGTAGTTCTACCTCTGGTCACCCAAAGAAAAAACTACGATTTGCTACGTTCATCAACTATCCTGCTCGTAAGGAGTATAGTTATCACCCCACGCCCTCCGATGTGTTGACGGTCCGTGAGGCTGGTTATCATGTGTCAGCACAAGAAGCCTCAGGCACCTCATCGCCGGTGACGGCCTTGGCTAGCTCACCGCCTCCGGCGATCCTTTTTGGTCCGTTCCATCTATCCCCGGAATCTCCGCTGTCTGTTAGCGGCAACCCCGGATCTCCTGCTGGTTTGAAGTTTATTGGACCGGACTTTGTGGACATTCCGGATTCTCCACAGTTGGAAAGTCTTGGGCCTACACCTCAGCCCAATTCCTCCTCTTCTCAGCCCATTGAAATTTATGATTATGAAGAGGACATCTTGGCCCACCACGACTCCACAGTTTTAGAGCAATTCTCTCCATCGCCGCAGGAGGTTGTCGGGGATTTACAGAGCTTTGACGAGATGATTGAAAATATGGCTGCCACGTTTTAGGACTGCCAGAATTGCTTGGGTATGGGCCATCAGACAGAGACTTGTTCTAACAGGATCCGGTGCAGAAATTATTTTCGGTCTGGTCACATTAAACGGGACTGCACTGTCCAACCACCTGATTCTCCCCTCTGGGTGCCCAAAGTCCCATCCAAAGGCTTTGGAGCCCGCGCCAAGAAAGACAACTCTCCGGCCTCTTCAGTTTCCCCAAACCAGACGCCTTCACCCCCCAAAAAACCCCAATCGTCCACCTCCCACCCATCGTCGTCAAGCTTACGATCTTCGCCGGACGTTCCTGCTTCCACCGTGCCGACAGCAGCAGCTCCGTCATCTCCAATGGCGGTCTATGCGATTGACCCACATCGCTTTGTTCCGGCTGGATATGATATCGTCGACGGGGGAGAAGATCGGCTCCCA
>NC_041380.1:168609278-168648398 GCF_002162155.2 Triticum dicoccoides | reverse complement strand
AGCAATACATGGTGGCAATCATCGAGCCCATACCAGAAGCACACTTGGTTGCCATCCGTCGACAACAGGTTCTTGATTTTCTCACACAGACCCTGCATATCCCGGTGCTTTCAGCTCAGACTTGGTTCCAAGGGGTAGGGCTTTTTGAGATGGAGGATCCTGTAGTGAGGGGTTTGTTTACTCAGCACCCTCCTTTTCCCCTTGGTGTGCATGAAGATGGAGAGGAATTTTTTGTCAAGTTTATTCCGCACAACCAGGGGAAGGGTTTCAGGGCTATTCATGGCCATAGAACCGTCTGGCTCATGTTTATTGGAGTGCCACTGGATTATCATAACACGCAGTGCTTGGCAGAGGTTGTTGGAACTTTTGGCCAGTTTCAGTACTGGAACCAAAGAGATCGTCGTCTGGTTAGATCCCTGGTCAGAGCTTCTTTTCCACATAATGCTTTGGTGCCGCGTTCTGTAGTTTTTCATGATTTTGCAAACTGGGGTGGTGCTGTTGTATCTTGGACTGCTGGTTGCTTCATCTTGACTGGAGAATTTGCAGATGCTATAATACCTGCCGACGAAGACCCAATGCCTCTCGACGGCAACCCACATCCTATGCCAGGCGTAAACCCACCGCAGCCCTTTTGGGCAATGCCACTGTACCCTACGCTTGGTTGGAATGTTGTTCCACCTCATCATAATCCAAACCAGGGTAACAATGCAGGAGGCTGGGGTGTGGATGCCCATGAGGCCAACAATGTCAATGATGATGGATGGGGCCCTTGGGATGAGCAGGTTCAGCAACCACAGCAGCAACATGAGGATCAACCTGGTCAGCAGCAGGATATTGTTCAGGAGCAGAATTCCATGGTCCTCAACCCTTCTTTGGACTCTGACAATGACATGGATTTAGAGGAAGTTCGGCAGCCCATCCATCATATTGTGGCGCAGCACCCAGTGGCTCCTCTTGACCCAATTCAACTGGGAATTGTTCGGGTTGTTTATGGTCCTGTGCTTCCTCCACACCTTATCTGGGAGAGGTCTTTTCGTTCACTGCTGCCTGAATTTTTCATCAGAAAGGTGCCTGCTTCGCTCTCCACACATCAACAATGGCAGTCTCAACTCACCACCTGTGTTCTGCCTGAGCACTGTGAGTTCTCTTTTGGATTTCTGATGAAGCCGAACAATCCTCCCACGCCTCGCTCGTCTGTTGTTATTGAAGAGATCTTCTCAGATCATGTGGAGCCTCAAGTTTCTGCCCATGAGCCGGTTGAACATGTGCAGCCTGCAAATGCTGACTCGCCACAGAATCACGATGATTTCTTGTTCACGTCTGTTCTTCCTCCAGTGCTTGGCAAGCATGAATGTGAGGCCAAGCGAGGTCGTCGGTCGCTAGTTGCAGTTGCTCCAATTCCATACTTCTCCGTCAGACGCATGACGCGCAGCGCTGCTAAGGCCTCTGGTTACAAACCAACTTCGGCCATTCCCACCAAAGCTTCTGCGTTACGCCGCCCGAGGTCCAAGAAGGCCAAGCCATCAGTTGAAGACTCAGACGTTCATGAAGATGCAGCGCAGGCGATACCTCCACCAACACCCATCGCTGTCTTACAGGCAGTCGGCGCTCGTCTGGGTATTTCTGTGGATCATCTGACTCTGGAGAAGCTTACGGTTCCTCCTAAGCAATCTTCTTCTGATACAGTGTCCGATGATGAGTAAACCTAGGCTTCAGGATTGGCGCCAGAGGGGTCTTGCCTGGCATAGTTTCTGTTTCCTTAGTGGCTATGTTTTATCTGAACTTGTTGCACTGTATGCTCTTTTGGGTCGTGTGGTTGTGGTCTATGAAACTGCTAGGTTATGCCTGACAGTCCTTATTTTATCGCTGCGAGTTCTTTATGGATGGTACAACTTATCGTAACTGGTGTGTGCTCTGTTGGAATGTCTGTGGCCTGAATTCAGATGCTCGTCGGCGTGATGTGAGAGCAAAGATTGAGGAGAGCCAATACTCCATTGTTTGTTTCCAAGAAACGAAGTGTGCAGATTTTGATATTCGAAAAATTAGATCTTTCTGTCCTCGACGCTTTGATACTTCTGTGTTTTCCCCGGCCGTTGGTGCTTCTGGTGGCATCCTTCTGGTGGCATTGTAGTTTCTTTTCAGTTAGTTCATAATGCTGAGAAGTGGACCCTAGTGTCCATTTATGGGCCCTGTGATGGCCCCCCTAGGGATAATTTTGTTAGTTGGCTCTATCACCTTAATATCCCCACAGGTGAGAATTGGCTTCTTCTAGGAGATTTCAACTTCATTCATTCCTTTGATAATAGAAACACACCAGGTGGTGATGTCAATGACATTTTCCTCTTTAATGAGATCATTAGCCATTTGGGTTTGCTGGAATTGCCATTAAAGGGCAGAAGTTTTACTTGGTCCAATATGCAAGAGCAGCCATTGCTCGAACAGGTTGATTGGTTTTTTACCACTTCAGACTGGATTTCTATCTATCCCAACACTGTCGTTCTACCCCTGGCAAAAACGTCGTCTGATCATGTCCCTTGCGTGGTTTCAATTGACACCAATATACCTAAACCCAAAGTCTTCAGATTTGAGAATTACTGGGTGGACATGCCAAGGTTTTTGGACTGTGTCAAGCTTTCTTGGAACCAGCCAGTGTTTGCTGATTTGTCTCCTTCTGCCGTCCTGACAACCAAGTTTAAGCGCATGCGTTCTACCCTCAAGGCCTGGAGCAAGAATCTGTCGTTCCTTAAACGTCTCACAATGGATTGTTCCTGAGTAATTTTATTCTTTGATAATCTGGAAGAGTTGAGGCCTCTCACCACACCTGAATTTAACTTTGGGAAGATTGTTAAATTACACAATGAGAATCTGCTTAGAATCCACTACATTTATTGGAAGCAGAGGTGTACAATCCGTTATATTAAGGTGGGGGAGGAGAATTCTAAGTTTTTTCATGCTATGGCTTCTGAACGTCTGCGCAGGAATACGATTGCAAGCCTCTCTATTGCAGGTGTTGACCCAGTTTCTGATCATTCCCAAATGGCGGGAATCCTTTGGCCCTCTTTCAAAAACAGAATGGGCCAGGCCCAAGGTATTAATATGGGCTTTGATTTTCCCGCTCTTATTCAACCTGTTGAGGGCCTGAGCAGTCTGTCTGAACCATTTTCTGCTGAAGAAATAAACACTGTCCTTAAAGAATTGCCGACTGATCGAGCTCCAGGGCCGGATGCTTTTAATGGTCTCTTTGTTAAGAAGTGTTGTCCCATCATTGAGAAGGATTTTTTGGCTCTCATTCAGGGGTTTTATGATGGGAGACTATCTTTGGAAAATATTAATGGATCCCTTATTACCTCAATTCCAATGATGTTATCTCCTGAAGGACCTGAGGATTTTAGACCAATCTCTCTCACTAACACATGCCTCAAGTTCCTTACTATGCTTTTGGCAAATAGGCTTCAGAAGGTCATTCTGCAATGCATACATAAGAATCAATATGGGTTTCTGAAGAGCAGAGCCATTCAGGACTGCCTGGCTTGGCCTTTTGAATATATACATCAGTGCAATCAATCAAAAAGGCCAATTATCATTTTGAAATTGGATTTCGCCAAAGCTTTTGACACATTCGAGCATGATCTTATCTTGGAAGTTCTTCAGCACAAAGGTTTCGATGCCAAATGGATTTCTTGGATTAAAGAGATTCTCTCCTCAGGATCATCCTCTGTTTTGCTCAATGGGGTGCCTGGCAAACAGTTCAAATGTAAATGTGGGGTCAGGCAGGGGGATCCACTATCCCCTCCTTTATTTGTCATAGCTGCTGATCTACTTCAAACAGTGGTCAATGACATGCTGGCTAAGGGAGTTCTAACACTTCCAATCCCAACTCAGGACCCTGATTTTCCTATCATTCAGTATGCAGATGACACAATAATTATCCTTTCTGCAGTAGAGGATCAGTTGGTGGCTCTAAAGAACATGCTCAATATTTTTCAACAGTCTACTGGCCTAAAGGTAAATTTTGCAAAATCATCAATGGTGCCACTAAATGTTGATCCCACAGAGGCACAGAGGTTGTCTTCCATCCTGGGATGTAAGCTGGAGAAGTTACCTTTCACATATCTGGGTTTGCCTCTTAGTACAACAAGACCTAGAATAATTGATTTCATGCCCCTAGTGGATAGTGTTGAAACAAGACTGTCTGTTAGCTCTGCCATGCTCAACCAAGGATCCAGGTTGCAATTGCTCACATCTGTGCTTACTTCAATGCCCATATACTTTCTCTGCAGTTTGCATATCCCACCTGGTATTATCAAACAGTTGGATAGGATTTTCAGGCAGTGTTTGTGGAGAGGCAATTCGGATGTGCCTAAGCAATCCCTAGCTGCCTGGGATTTAGTCTGTAGACCAAAGGATAAGGGAGGTCTTGGCATCCTAAACCTCAATGTTCAGAACCAAGGTCTGCTTCTCAAGCAAATGCATAAGTTCTATAACAAGCAGCAGGTTCCCTAGGTCCAATTGATTTGGGATAGTTATTATGATGGAGTGGTGCCCCATGCAACAGTCCTAACTGGCTCCTTTTGGTGGAAAGACATTCTCAAGCTTGCTGACACATATAGGTCAATTGCTTCAGTGCAAGTTAATATGGGTGATTCTACTTTCTTTTGGCTGGATGCTTGGAATGTAGGTGGCTCTTCAAGACCACTTAGCCTCATATTACCAAGGCTTTTCTCTTTTGTTTTGGATGATAAGGTTTCTGTCAGGGAGTTCTTACAAACTCAGGATTTGTACTCCATATTTCATCTGCCAATTTCTCAGCAGGCAGCAGCAGCAGCAGAATCAGAGAGATCCAACATTGCCTGATGTTTGGATTTGGCCTGGTAAATCTGGACAGTTTTCTGCAAAGAGCTTCTATGACATCATGCATACACACCTCCCAACTATTCAACCTTGCAGCTGGCTTTGGCAGAGCAGATGTACTATGAAAATTAAGGGCTTTGGCTGGCTCCTATTTTTTGACAGGCTCAACACAAAGGACATGCTGGTCCGCAGGCACTGGAGGTCCCCTACGGCTGATAATCTATGTGTTATCTATAATGCCTTTGTTTGGGAGGACAGGGCACATCTTTTCTTTGGTTGCAATTTCAGTGCCAGGGTTTGGAACTACCTGCAGATCAATTGGTCATATGGTTCTACTATTCAGCCAAGTATATCTCAAGCAAGGCAGAGATTTGGGCATCCTTTCTTCTTTGAAGTTATGCTCACAGCTGCTTGGAATATATGGATTCTGCGAAATGGGAGAACTTTTAGGGGAGTTCAGGCTACTTTTGCTACCTGGAGGGGCAATTTTGTACATGACATTCTTCTCCTGTCACATAGGTTTAAGGATAGATATAAGTCTAGGCTTGTAGATTGGGTTAACTCCCTCTTGTAATTGTAAGTTTTTCTTAACCTTTAGTTTAGGGTTGTAATCTCTTTCTTTCTCTATACAGTTATTTTCTTTCAGACTGCAATAAAGGGATGTGGGTTTTTTACCCTACAGTAAATATTCAAAAAACAATGATACGAGCACATATTTGAGGAAAAACAAATCCAAGATGTGATCTCTACTCTCTGATACCCAGTGGAGAAATTTTATGGAGAGCGCCATCACCACCAGAGACACGGGGTTCATCACCAGCACCGGCGGAGCTCTATCCAGGATGCAAGGGAGTCAAAGTGACGTTCATCTTATCACGCACAATCAGGGCATCCACCGGCGGGCGGTGTGCCTTGGGGAGCCGGCGGCCGGTGCTCTGTCAAGGCTATTACTGCAACAGCAAGTCACCCCACACACTTGCTCGCCTGCTTCATGCCCATGTCTTGCTACTCGCCCCAATATACTTGCCTGCTACACGTTGTCATTGTTCACACCCTGCACACACCAGCCACCAATTAACACACACACACACACACACACACACACAAGAAACCACACATCGCATCGTTTACACACCCAGTACATCATCTTCCACATACTCTGAATTAACGATGTAGCAGCACACACAAAAATTGTGCAGTCACATTTAATCAAACACTTTGCTTGCCTCGAAATAGGAATATCATGGAGGGGATTGTAGGATCCAGGGGGCAAGCAGGGGAGACACACAAGGGAGCCAGAAGAAGGCGCGTGCCGTAGAGGGGTCTGGATGACCTTCGTTAGCGGGGGCTGGGTGCACAGGACAGACGCCGATGAGTAGCTCTTCCATGCCGCCCCCACCACGCGTTCGGCAAGGTGATATGGTTGGGGGACTCGCCAGCTGTATCCCACAGCCTTGTTCCGTTCCTTCAGTTGAGGAACTACTCGTCGTCGGCAGGGCAAGAAAACGCGTGGGAATTTGGTGCGTGCTCGTCGTAAGCGATGAAGGAACTGGGAAAGAGGTAGGCGACAAGTGGGGAACAGCGGCTGGGCGTCGCGTGAGATGCGGTGGATCCTGTCGAGCTCATCCGGATTCGGTGATGGAGGAGCAAGGACGGGCACCATGAAGTGGAGGGATGGGGGCGCGGCGGTGGCGGCGGCGGCGGAGGGCACCGTCATGTTCTCGTGCAGGGAGGGCTGCCTACAACACTTTTTTACCTTGAGGTTGGGATACAATGGACGGCGGGTTGATCTCTACAAACCACACGGAGTCAATAATATTGCAGAGACAAAATTTAGTACCACCTCACGTATATGTTTTAAATTCAAACTAAAAGCATAAATTCATGGGAAGAAACGTATTGTGACGGTGAACCCGACAAAGTCAATCCATGCTTTATTATTAGGGAAAGATTGTGCTTAATGTGTGCTTGCATGATTATATCCATGAATGTTTGTGTATGATCAATCACGTGTATCCTTGGTGATGAGTGCATGTTATTTAACTCTTATCATTTTGAGAGCTCCACCAAGATGTATGTGACATGGAAGAGTGACCCATGATCCTAATCGATTGTGCATTTGCATTCAAAAGCAAATTTTAAATAATGCACAAATTTAGGGGGCACTCTTGCTTATCACATACTTCTCAAAGCGACGATGTATTTCATTCATTTTATCATTTGTCAAAACTTTGATCTATGCGTTGTCATCAATTACCAAAAAGGGGGAGATTGACAGTGCAACTAATCCCCGGGTGGTTTTGGTAATTCATAACAACATATAGCTCATTGAACTAATATCCATTCAAGTTAAATATTTCAGAAAGTTCAATGAATGGCATGGCACGGGCTAGAGATGTGGACCCCTCAAATGCTAAGGACACATATTGGCAAAAGCTCAAGACTCTTCATTTCTATTTTAGTGATCCAAGATCACATTGAGTCCATAGGAAAGCCAATACTATTAGAAGGGGATGAGGTGTTGCTTAATGGTCTACTTGCTCAAAATTCTTAGTGATATTGCTCCAAAGCCCTCAACCACTTTTCCTTTCCAAATATGTCCAAAACCCAAAGTCAAACTCGACCCCACCGAAACATTCTATCCGGCGCCACTGAGTTCATTTGACCTAGCCAATGGCAGAAACCCTAACACCTTGGTCACACCAATACGAATCTCGGTCTCACTAAGATGGCCTTGCAAACTCTTTGTTGCCTGTTGCAATTATTTTAGTCTCACTGAAATGTGCAATCGGTCCCACCGAGTTTGCTTGACCAACTCTATGTTTACTCTTTGCTGGAATTGGTCTCACCGAGTTCAAGAAATTGGCTTCACCGAGATGATGTTTTCCCTATCCCTAGCATATCGGTCCCACCGAGTTGTTCCAGTCAGTCCCATCGAGATTCCTAATGTTCACATTTTGAACTAAATCGGTCTCATCGAGTTCTTCTATTCGGTCTGACCGAGTTGGTTCAAATGTGTGTAACGGTTGGATTTTGTGTGGAGGCTATATATACCCCTCCACCCCCTTCTCCATTCGAGAGAGAGAGAGCCATCAGAACGTGCCTACACTTCCAGCCTACATTTTTTGAGAGAGAACCACCTACTCATGTGTTGAGATCAAGATATTCCAATCCAACCACAAGAATCTTGGTTTCTATCCTTCCCCAAGTTGCTTTCCACTCAAATCATCTTTCCACCATATCCAAATCTATGTGAGAGAGTTCAGTGTTGGGGAGACTATCATTTGAAGCACAAGAGCAAGGAGTTAATCATCAACATAACATCTATTACCTTTTGGAGAGTGGTGTCTCCTAGATTGGTTAGGTGTCGCTTGGGAGTCTCCCACAAGATTGTGGAGTTGAACCAAGAAGTTTGTATGGGCAAGGAGATCGCCTACTTCATGAAGATCTACCTGAGTGAGGCAAGTCCTTCGTGGGTGGTGGCAATGGTGGGATAGACAAGGTTGCTTCTTCGTGGACCCTTCACGGGTGGAGCCCTCCATGGACTCGCACAACCGCTACCCTTCGTGGGTTGAAGTCTCCATCAACATGGATGTACGATAACACCACCTACCGGAACCACGCCAAAAATCTCCATGTCATCATTGCATTTGCACTCTCCAAACCCTTACATTTACCTTCATATGCAATGTTTTACTATTCGCTACTACACTCTTATAATTGCATGTGTAGGTTGATTGCTTGACCTGTACCAGTTGCTAAAATCTGCCAACAACTAAAATTGGGAAAAGGATATATTTTTATTTGGTCAAGTAGTCTAATCACCCCCCCTCTAGATCTATTTTCGATCCCACAATACTGAGTTAACAGATTAGTTCCAAACATGATATAAAATTACATATAAACCATACAAGATTGATAATATAATAGCATGGAACAATAAAATATTATGTATACACTTGAGACGTATCAGCCCCTCTCTCACAGTGGCGGGTGGTCCCCTTGGGCCAACTTCAACAACCTCCATGACACAAGATGAGGACATGACTACCATGGGTACGTCCAAAACTATTGCATGCATGCATATTTATTAGGTGATTTCGAATGCAAACTATGAATAATTTATTTATGTTATCCAGGACAAAAATACTTCACAAACTCTTGTGTCATGTTTAATTGCAGCCTTGCAAGTGTATGGGACATTTGTACAATCCACATATGATGATAAGGAAAAAAGAGAAGTTTAGGTGTTGTTCAAAAAGTCCTCTCAGGTCACTTTAAGCACAAGAGAAAATAGAGTCCATGTCTCTCACATTCTGGACTCAGATTGGGACTGCACAGATATACCTGACTCAAAACACCAATATCTCTTTTATCCGGACTCCGAATTAGGTGATTCTTTTTTTTGTTAGAAAGTAGATTTCGTGCACTTTCCAACCCAATTGGATTCACCTTCAAATTCGTCCAGAGCGTTGAGATATTGATGAAACAATCTGACATTGCAGCAGGATCCGAATCAAACTACAAGTCCGAACGTGTTACATCACCTCCACTTGGGCCCATTGGCCTTGTACGACCTAGGGTTAGTTTTAGGCTGCCTTGGGACGTCCTCCCACCTCCTTGGCCGCCACCCCTTGCTCCTATACATGTAACACCCACGATACGGCTATATCTCCCACGTGTCGGAGCACGACTTAGAGGCATAACCGCATAGTAGGCATGTCACAAGAGGGGTAATCTTTACACATCCCATGTACTGAATAAGAAAGGGATAAAGAGTCGGCTTACAATCGCCACTTCACACAGTACATAAATATAGCATTACATCATCCAGAATACAATCAAGGTCCGACTACGGAACCAAATAAAGAAAGACAACCCCTAATGCTAGATCCCCGGTCGCCCAAACTGGGCTCCACTACTGATCAAAAGGAAACGAAACAACACAACAAACACGATCTTCGTCAAGCTCCCACTTGAGCTGGAATGTGTCACCTGCACCGGTATCATCGGCACCTGCAACTATTTGGAAGTATTTGTGAGCCACGAGGACTCAGCAATCTCACACCCGCAAGATCAAGACTATTTAAGCTTATGGGTAGGAAAGGGAAGTGAGGTGGAGCTGCAGCAAGCACTAGCATATATGGTGGATAACATACGCAAATAAGAGCGAGAAGAGAAGCAACGCAATGGTCGTGAAGCTAGAAGTGATCAAGAAGTGATCCTGAAACTACTTACGTTCAAGCATAACATAAGAACCGTGTTCACTTCCCGGACTCCGCCGGAAAGAGACCATCACGGCTACACACGCGGTTGATGTATTTTAGTTAAGTCAAGTGTCAAGTTCTCTACAACCGGACATTAACAAATTCCCATCTGCCCATAACCGCGGGCACGGCTTTCAAAAGTTCAAAACCCTGCAGGGGTGTACCAACTTAGCCCATCACAAGCTCTCACGGTCAACGAAGGATATTCCTTCTCCCAGGAAGACCTGATCAGACTCGGAATCCCGGTTACAAGAAATTTCGACAATGGTAAAACAAGACCAGCAAGACCGCCCGATGCGCCGACATCCTGATAGGAGCTGCACATATCTCGTTCTCAGGGCAACACCAGATGAGCGCTCCGTACAACTAAAACCAGCCCTCAAGTTTCCCCGAGGTGACGCTGCAAAGGACTCTAGTCCGGACCAACACTTAGACAAGCACTAGCCCGGGGGGGCTTAAAATAAAGATGACCCTCGAGAGAGCGACTCCCAAGGGAAAAGTAGGTGGTGGTGAGGCAAATGGTAAAACCAAGGTTGGGCCTTGCTGGAGGAGTTTTATTCAAAGTGAATTGTCAAGGGGTCCCCATAACACCCAACCGTGTAAGGAACGCAAAATCAAGGAACATAACACCGGTATGACGGAAACTAGGGCAGCAAGAGTGGAACAAAACACCAGGCATAAGGCCGAGCCTTCCACCCTTTACCAAGTACATAGATGAGTTAATTAAACAACAATATATATAGTGATATCCCAACAATATCCATGTTCCAACATGTAACAAACTCCATCTTCACCTGCAACTAGCAACGCTATAAGACAGGCTGAGCAAAGCGGTAACATAGCCAAACAACGGTTTGCTAGGAAAGGTGGGTTAGAGGCTTGACATGGCAATATGGGAGGCATGATATAGCAAGTGGTAGGTATCGCGGCATAGCAATAGAACGAACAACTAGCAAGCAAAGATAGGAAGTGATTTCGAGGGTATGGTCATCTTGCCTGAGAACCCGCAAGGAAGAAGAACGAATCCATGAAGAAGACAAACGGACGTAGTCGAATGAATCCTCACAAACGCGACGTAATTGGAACTAACCCAAAGAAGCAACACCGAAAAGAAGCAAACAACATGATAAACAACCATCACATAATCATGGCATGATGCACAATCAAGTATGATGCATGTCCGGTTTAAATATGCATGGCATGCCAAAGAGCACAAACAAAACTACAAATTAAGTGAAGCTCAATATGCAACGAGTTGCATATTGACGGAACACCACATCAATTATTTAGTTCACTCCCGGTTAGGTACTCAACAATATTAAATGTTGGTTAACATGGCAAGAGGTGAAGCATAACAAAACTATACTATCTAAACAATTTAAATGGGGCCGGATATAACAAACAACAAATCTGGTAAATCCCCATATGCATTTAGCAATTTAATGCAAACAACAATTTTAAACATTTTAAATGTTATTATCATGATGTGGATGACATGTGCAAGTTTTATTCAAGTTATATGAAAATGTTAACATGAGCATCTTATGAGGCATTTGTCATCGTGGCAGAAAACAAAAGGGGTGCCACTGCAACGACAACGGAAATGGTGCCACGGCAACACTCCGATGATCCGGTAGCTCACGAAGATACCGGTGCAAAAGGGAGTAGGTGTGAGTTTGTCATGCAAGGATGGTGGGGTGCTCCCGGGAACCGGGTTCCCACGGGTCGATGGCATAGCAAACGAGGAGGGGCGTGCAAGCGACAAATTGTGACACAGTGCAAACACGAGCATCTCATGCATCGCAAGCATTCGTTCTTGGAAGGACATCTCGGCGGTTATACCTTTGAAGCGTGCATTCTCGGAGGGGTTCGGGTTCGGTGCAAAGTAGAGGAAGTAGACGTTCACGGTTCGTCGAGGGAAGTAGTGGTTCATGTTCAGGAAGCGGTAGAGGTACGAGTCTTCGACAACGGTTGTCGTACACGTTCCGAGGTCTTCGGTAGAGGTACTCGCGATCACGGCGATGGTAGTGGAAGACGTTTTCGTAGATGTTTGAGTCAACGGTAGCTATCGGTGTCAAAACTGGAGGATCTCAGGTAGGGGGTCCCGAACTGTGCGTCGGATGGTAACAGGAGGCAAGGGACACAAAGTTTTACCAAGGATCGGGCCCTCTTGATGGAGGTAAAACCCTACGTCCTGCTTGATTAATATTGATCATATGGGTATTACAAGAGTAGATCTACCACGAGATCAGAGAGGCTAAACCCTAGAAGCTAGCCTATGGTATGATTGTTGATGTGTATGTTGTCCTACGGACTAAAACCCTCCGGTTTATATAGACACCGGATAGGGTTAGGGTTACATAGAGTCGGTTACAATGGTAGGAGATCTGAACATCCGTATCGCCAAGCTTGCCTTCCACGCCAAGGAAAGTCCCTTCCGGACACGGGACGGAGTCTTCAATCTTGTATCTTCATAGTCCAGGAGTCCGGCTGAAGGTATAGTTCGGCTATCCGAACACCCCCTAATCCAGGACTCCCTCAGTAGCGGTACTTGGTGAATCCTGAAACGGTCTTAGCATCTTCGCGCGTATGGGTACTAGGCGTCTCCGTTTAGCCGAACTTGGGGGGCATCGACATCATGGTACTTGGTGTCCATGGGTCACCGTGTCGTGGTACTTGCCGGTCCAAAATTTCTCTTCTTCATGGTGGACAATCGGGGCATCGAGGTTGTCCACTACGACGAACATGGCATGCATGTCCTGGGGGTGCGGCACGGGTACAGCATGTCGGGGCTACGTCTTGGGTTCTTGGCTGCAGGGTCCACATGGAAGCCAAGGAGGCCGCACGAGGGACGATGTGGTCGCTGCTGCTGCACGCCGGGCTGGCGAGAGGAGGCGCTCGGGAGCCCGACATGCCTGAATGACTGTTGTTATAGCCTCGGGCTGCTGGAGCGCTTTGGAGCTGCTGCTCGTGGATCCCTAGGATGACTGCTTGGCTGCAGGCGCGCGGTGGAGAGGTTTGCCGGACGGAGCAGCTACGGGGCTGTCACGCGGGGAACGATGCCACGGCCACGGTTGGTCTGACGGTGGAGGCCATGGACGAAGGGGAGGTCCGGCGAGGACGGGGCACCAGCAAACGAAGGCGGCGCTGAGCAAGAGGCAGAGATGGCGAGGAGCTTGGGATGCGGCGTGAGGTGGTGAAGCAGAAGAGGTAGTCGGTGGAGGGAGCGGGTGCTCGAGGAGCTCCTCTCCTCGGGCGCTCGGGCGACGGGGGTTGACGAGTGGGAGGCGCGAGCGGGAGGAGGTGGCTGAGGTGGACCGGCCGACGGAGGCATGGGAGGCTGGCGGTTGCGAGCCACGAAGTAGCCGAGGCACGGGCTCCAGGCCATGGCGACGGGAGAGAGAAGAGAGGATCGGGCGTGCGCGTGCATGCGGGTGCTGGCGGCGGCCTGGAGGGAGACGAGGGAGATGGGGTCGGGCCAGGGAGAGGGTTAGGTTAGGAATAGGTGGGCCTAAAGGGCCGGCCTAGTAGAGAGGGGGGCTTAGGTGGGCCGACGCGGATGAAGAGGCCCAAGTGGGCTGCGTCTGGCCTACAGTTGTTGTTTCCTTTCTCTCTAATTTTCTTCAAGGAGAAAATAAAGAGAAAAGCACAGGGGAAAAGGAGAGGTGTATGAGAAATATAAAAATATCCACATGACCCTGAATACATGCCCTATTTGATAAATTTGGTTTGGACATTTTTAGAGGTAGAAAAATAAAACAAGTTTAAATATGATTCAAACTTGAGGCATTTTTGAACCTAACCAAAACAACTCCAAAGGATCTTAAATTTGACAGAGAGGGTTTAGGCATGGTGAACTAGCATCAGGAAAAGAATGAACATTTCTCAAGGAGGGGAAAAGGTCACTTGCCAAAATGAAAGAAAGAAGAAGGAAGGAGGAGGTGATGATGCATGATCATACATGGAGCATCCAACAATGTGACATGCATGAATATGACAATAAACATGATGATTATGATAATGCAAAAATACAAGAGACACAAATGCAACATGACAACGATGGGCATGGCAATGCAATATAACCAAATGATATGATGCAAGAAGCAAAATATGACAATGACACTCATCCGATCATGGCAACAAACAACGAATAATTGGAAGACACATGGCGCAACGGTCTCGGGGCGTTACAACACTCCACCACTATGAGAGGATCTCGTCCCGAGATCTAGCATGGCACCGGAGTGAAAAGGAAGAGGAAGAGAAGAGGTGAATCTAAGTTGCTTCTTTGACAAACGAGTGAAACCAAAGATCCTTGCGAGGTTGAACAAATTGAAAGAAAGAATTCAACAAGGATGAACAAAGTTGAAAACACTCTGTTAGAAAAGAGGAACAAGGGAGACCAAATTCGGACAGCACTCCGGTTGAAAAGAGATGCAAGACTTGACAGAATGGGAAGAACTTTAAAAGAGGGCACGACACTCCAGTTAAAATAAGATAGAGAAGAAATAAGAATGTTATAATTTGGGCAGCACTCCGATTGTAACTGAAAGGAATTGAACATGATCTTGACAAAACAAGATGATGGGTCGAAGAGAGCAACATCACAATGCCTCCGGAACAAATGTAAGAATGGAATCAAAAGAACGGAGGAGAAAACAACATCTTCTACCTCAAAAGAGCTTGAAAAGCATCTTTAGGAGAATGGTAGAACGGAGTTGTTGGAAAACCAACAACGAAAAGAGTAAGCTTTTTGTGGGCTTATGGAAAAACATCTCGAAATCTTGAGGTGAAATTCTGCCACATACGAAAACAATAGATTGGATTGATATGAACAGAGACGAGAAACTTATTTCACCGGTAGGATAAATGAAGAACTTGGATCCTTTATAAGCACCATAAATAGCAACAATCCTTAGGGGAAACTTTAGGTCAAATATAACCCAAGATAACTCCAAAGAAGAGATTGATGGGTTGGAAAGGAACTCATGAACGAATTGAAAATGATGGGTTTAAAATATGTCATTCCGGACAACTTGTGAATCATGAATACACCAAGCAATTGTCAAAAATGACGTAACACCACCTCAAAAGATAAGGTAGAACGAATTGCACTTCGGAATGCAAGATGAAGAATGCTTGAACTCCTCAAATAAGTCATGTATTGAACACCATGTTTATTTTTAGAGTATAGCTTGGCGGATCTTAACTTCAAGAAAAATCTTGAAGAATAATTGCAGAATGAAAAGAATCCTTGACGAACCACCATGTAGAGCCTCCACAAAGAATTCCGATAACAAAAAGGATGATCAAACGAAAGGAACGAGAAGTTGAAAACATAAGGTGAATCCTTGCAATAATTTAGATGGAGCTTCACAATGACATAACCGAGAAAACTTGGCACTCCGGAAAGAAAGATGAACAGCTGAAAACAAGAATTTTGATGAACCTCCGGAATAAGGAATTGAATATACTTGATGAAACAAGAATAAGAATTACATTATGCTTATCCTTCACCAATTTAAATTGATGACAAACAATGGATTAGGCATACTACTCATTCTTATTGAAAGGATTAAGATAGATATAGCGCGAACTTGGGAAGGTCTTCAACGAACCACCGGAAGGCTTGGGAAAAAACCGGATGAATTGATATGATAACGAAGGAAGAGAACTCTTGAACAAACCACCGTAAGAATTAAAAACGATCAAGGAAAAGATAGCGAAACACCGGGAAGAATTAGCACATGAATGAAGATGCTTGATTAGAGAATATTTGGATGATGCACCGGTATGATTTGGAGAACGAGAGCTGAAAGCTGGAATGAATAAATCTGAGATGATGGGCTCCGGATAATCAAACTGAAAAGAATCCTGAATTGCTCCATATAGGTGGAAAGAATTCTCACAATCGAAAATAATTATGAGAGGATGGCATAAAGCTAGCACCATGAATCTTTGAGAGAACGGATATGATTGAAGAGAAACTCTTCTTCGATCTTCAAATCCGAGAATGACAACGAGAACACCACCATGAATTGTTGATACACTCCGGAATGATTAAAAGAGGAGAGGTTGAGCCAAAGATGAAAAGAATTTGAAAGCGATATTGGAGAAGGCAATTGACTGATGAAAATTAATTCTTACGTCAAACTTTAAAAGATTTGAGAATAGCTCCGGGAAAATTAGAAGAGTCGGGTAAGTTCCTGGGAAAAGACCTATGGGTTAGGGCCCACTCAAAAGATACACCATCGAACGATTACTTGAAAGGGAGATTGCACCGGTTGATTTAAAATGGCTTGAATGAGATAATATCCTCAAAAGAACTTGAGCGAATAGAGAATGGAAACTTGAACCTTTTGAGATATCTTCAGCACTCCGGAACAAATGAATAGTGAGAGGTGAATGATAAAGAGGTGCACCGACATGGGAAAACATTTGAAACGAGGACAGGATATGATCGACAAGGCTTGAATTGAATTCACCGGAAAAGAATGAAGAATGATGAACTTGAAGCTCTGTTAGAATCTTCCTGAGAATCACCGGATAAAAACATTGGCGGAAAAGAATGGAGAGACTTCCCATCAATAAAAGAATACTTGATTAAGAAATCTGAGTCCTTGAAGAAAAAGGGGTGGGAGGGTGGGAAAACAAAGGCAACTTGGGACGAATGAAACAAACACCGTTGAGAATACTTAGATTTGATCTTTCGAATGTTGAAATGATTGGATCCACTTGAAGAGAAACACACCGGTTGGAAAGAATTGACATGACAATCTCGACTATCATGAAGGATTAGTATTTACATAGAAATATGAGAACACTGCTTAGGAAAAGGTATGGAATCAACACTTGACATTGAAGCAACTCGAATACCACAACTAAAAACAAGACAAAGGATTTGGCTTGAAGAATAAGCCGGAACAAACATATGATAGAGATTTCGTCCGAAGTTTTCGTGGTGGGGCCCACACGGGCTCGATCGTACAGCACCATCATGTACAAGGTAGTGCACATGACATACGAAGCGTCCCCGGGTCAGCATAGCCAAGGACTCTTTAAGACACAATGAGACCACTGTAAAACCAACCGTGGATAGGCGGACCACTAGACGTCGAACCCCAATTTCATATCATACATCTGTGAGAAAGATATCCTAGGAGCTACTTGAATTCCCACTTATAAACTCCCGAAACTTTCTAGTTATGCAATCATGTGTTGGGGATACAGGGGAAGCATAATATCTCACCCAAAACTAGCAAATCCTACATCCAGCTGTATCCATCCTTCAACACATAACCAAGTAACCCTTGGAAATCATTTACCTCAACCTTCTAAAAGCATTCGTTATACGAGTTATGGTAATACTCCCGAACTCCCGCCCCGGTACTGGGTGGCATCGAGGTTATCTCACCAACAACTGCATAAAAGAGATTTTCGATGTCGGCGAAACTCAGGTATTCCAGAACTGCAACGATAAAATTGTGACGACAACACCTCGGAGCTCAACTCCCCGGGACACTGCCACAACCCCTAAATGTCAGGAGGCACCAAGAACAATGTTCTCGTCACAAAACCATTGGAACGATTCCAAGATACCCGCGTGATCCTAAACAAATTCATGAAATTTGAGGAGAGAAGAGTCAAAACTCTACGTCAGGAAGCCTCACCAGAGTGACGAAGGGACTGAGGAGTAAAAATAATCCTACTCTCAGATATATATCATCCTAAGACTCAAAACATTTTGTTCTAGACTCAACAACGTCAGCGATTCGATCAAGCAGGGGGCTTCTAAGACGGGAAGGCTCTGATACCAACTTGTAACACCCACAAGACGGCTATATCTCCCACGTGTCATAGCACGACTTAGAGGCATAACCGCATAGTAGGCACGTCGCAAGAGGGGTAATCTTTACACATCCCATGTACTGAATAAGAAAGGGATAAAGAGTCGGCTTACAATCGCCACTTCACATAATACATAAATATAGCATTACATCATCCAGAATACAATCAAGGTCCGACTACGGAACCAAATAAAGAAAGGCAACCCCTAATGCTAGATCCCCGATCGCCCCAACTGGGCTCCACTACTGATCAAAAGGAAACGAAACAACACAACAAACACGATCTTCGTCAAGCTCCCACTTGAGCTGGAATGCGTCACCTGCACTAGTATCATTGGCACCTGCAACTATTTGGAAGTATTTGTGAGCCACGAGGACTCACCAATCTCACACCCGCAAGATCAAGACTATTTAAGCTTATGGGTAGGAAAGGGAAGTGAGGTGGAGCTGCAGCAAGCACTAGCATATATGGTGGATAACATACGCAAATAAGAGCGAGAAGAGAAGCAACGCAATGGTCATGAAGCTAGAAGTGATCAAGAAGTGATCCTGAAACTACTTACATTCAAGCATAACACAAGAACCGTGTTCACTTCCCGGACTCCGCCGGAAAGAGACCATCACGGCTACACACGCGGTTGATGTATTTTAGTTAAGTCAAGTGTCAAGTTCTCTACAACCGGACATTAACAAATTCCCATCTGCCCATAACCGCGGGCACGGCTTTCAAAAGTTCAAAACCCTGCAGGGGTGTACCAACTTAGCCCATCACAAGCTCTCACGGTCAACGAAGGATATTCCTTCTCCTAGGAAGACCCGATCAGACTCGGAATCCCGGTTACAAGACATTTCGACAATGGTAAAACAAGACCAGCAAGACCGCTCGATGCACCGACATCCTAATAGGAGCTGCACATATCTCAATCTCAGGGCAACAACCAGATGAGCGCTCCGTACAACTAAAACCAGCCCTCAAGTTTCCCCGAGGTGGCGCTGCAAAGGACTCTAGTTCGGACCAACACTTAGACAAGCACTGGCCCGGGGGGGCTTAAAATAAAGATGACCCTCGAGAGAGCGACTCCCAAGGGAAAAGTAGGTGGTGGTGAGGCAAATGGTAAAACCAAGGTTGGGCCTTGCTGGAGGAGTTTTATTCAAAGCGAACTGTCAAGGGGTCCCCATAACACCCAAAAGTGTAAGGAACGCAAAATCAAGGAACATAACACCGGTATGACGGAAACTAGGGCGGCAAGAGTGGAACAAAACACCATGCATAAGGCCAAGCCTTCCACCCTTTACCAAGTATATAGATGAGTTAATTAAACAACAATATATATAGTGATATCCCAACAATATCCGTGTTCCAACATGGAACAAACTCCATCTTCACCTGCAACTAGCAATGCTATAAGAGGGGCTGAGCAAAGCGGTAACATAGCCAAACAATGGTTTGCTAGGAAAGGTGGGTTAGAGGCTTGACATGGCAATATGGGAGGCATGATATAGCAAGTGGTAGGTATCGCGGCATAGCAATAGAACAAACAACTAGCAAGCAAAGATAGGAAGTGATTTCGAGGGTATGGTCATCTTGCCTGAGAACCCGCAAGGAAGAAGAACGAGTCCATGAAGAAGACAAACGGACGTAGTCGAATGAATCCTCACAAACGCGACGTAATCGGAACTAACCCGAAGAAGCAACACCAGAAAGAAGCATACAACATGGTAAACAACCATCACATAATCATGGCATGATGCACAATCAAGTATGATGCAT
Source organism: Triticum dicoccoides (assembly GCF_002162155.2). Lineage (NCBI taxonomy): Eukaryota > Viridiplantae > Streptophyta > Magnoliopsida > Poales > Poaceae > Triticum > Triticum dicoccoides. Next base: position 168,628,662 of record NC_041380.1, on the reverse strand, counting down.
GTCCGGTTTAAATATGCATGGCATGGCAAAGAGCACAAACAAAACTACAAATTAAGTGAAGCTCAATATGCAACGAGTTGCATATTGACGGAACACCACATCAATTATTTAGTTCACTCCCGGTTAGGTACTCAACAATATTAAATGTTGGTAACATGGAAAGAGGTGAAGCATAACAAAACTATACTATCTAAACAATTTAAATGGGGCCGGATATAACAAACAAAAAATCCGGTAAATCCCCATATGCATTTAGAAATTTAATGCAAACAACAATTTTAAACATTTTAAATGTTATTATCATGATGTGGATGACATGTGCAAGTTTTATTCAAGTTATAGGAAAATGTTAACATGAGCATCTTATGAGGCATTTGTCATTGTGGCGAAAAACAAAAGGGGTGCCACTGCAACGACAATGGAAATGGTGCCACGGCAACACTCCGATGATCCGGTAGCTCACGAAGATACCGGTGCAAAAGGGAGTAGGTGTGAGTTTGTCATGCAAGGATGGTGGGGTGCTCCCAGGAACCGGGTTCCCACGGGTTGATGGCATAGCAAACGAGGAGGGGCGTCCAAGCGACAAATTGTGACACAGTGCAAACACGAGCATCTCATGCATCGCAAGCATTCGTTCTTGGAAGGACATCTCGGCGGTTATACCTTCGAAGCGTGCATTCTCGGAGGGGTTCGGGTTCGGTGCAAAGTAGAGGAAGTAGACGTTCACGGTTCGTCGAGGGAAGTAGTGGTTCATGTTCGAGAAGCGTAGAGGTACGAGTCTTCGACAACGGTCGTCGTACATGTTCCGAGGTCGTCGGTAGAGGTACTCGCGATCCCGGCGACGGTAGTTGAAGACATTTTCGTAGATGGTCGAGTCATCGGTAGCGGTACTTGGTGAATCCCAAACGGTCTTAGCATCTTCGCGCGTAGGGGTACTTGGTGTCTCCGTTTAGCCGAACTTGGGGGGATCGACATCGTGGTACTTGGTGTCCATGGGTCACCGTGTCGTGGTACTTGCCGGTCCAAAATTGCTCTTGTTCATGGTGGTCAATCGGGACATCGAGGTTGTCCACTACGACGAACATGGCATGCATGTCCTGGGGGTGCGGCACGGGTACAGGATGTCGGGGCTGTGTCTTGGGGTCTTGGCCGCAGGGTCCACATGGAAGCCAAGGAGGCCGCATGAGGGACGATGTGGTTGCTGCTGCTGCACGCCGGGCCGGCGGGAGGAGGCGCTCGGGAGCCCGACACGCCTGAATGACTGTTGCTACAGCCTCCGGCTGCTGGAGCACTTCGGAGCTGCTGCTCATGGATCCCAAGGATGACTGCTTGGCTGCAGGCGCGTGGTGGAGAGGTTCGCCGGACAGAGCAGCTGCAGGGCTGTCACGCGAGGAACGATGCCACGGCCACGGTTGGTCTAACGGTGGAGGCCATGGACGAAGGGGGGGTCCGGCGAGGACGGGGCACCAGCAAACAAAGGCGGCTCTGAGCAACAGGCAGAGATGGCGAGGAGCTTGGGGGTTCAACGCAAGGTGGTGAAGCAGAAGAGGTAGTCGGTGGCGGGAGCGGGTGCTCGAGGAGCTCCTCTCCTCAGGCGCTCGGGCGACGGGGGTTGACGAGGGGGAGGCGCGAGCGGGAGGAGGTGGCTGAGGTGGACCGGCCGGCGGAGGCATGGGAGGCTGGTGGCTGTGGGCCATGAAGCAGCCGAGGCACGGGCGCCAGGCCATGGCGACAGGAGAGAGAAGAGGGGATCGGGCGTGCGCGTGCGTGCGGGTGCTGGCGGCGGCCTGGAGGGAGACAAGGGAGATGGGGGTCAGGCCAGGGAGAGGGTTAGGTTAGGAATACTTGGGCCTAATGGGCCGGCCTAGTAGAGAGGGGGGCTTAGGTGGGCCGACGCGGATGAAGAGGCCCAAGTGGGCTGCGGCTGGCCTAAAGCTGTTGTTTCCTTTCTCTCTAATTTTCTTCAAGGAGAAAATAAAGAGAAAAGCACAGGGGAAAAGGAGAGGTGTATGAGAAATATAAAAATATCCTCATGACCCTAAATACATGCCCTATTTGATCAAATTGGTTTGGACATTTTTAGAGGTAGAAAAATAAAACAAGTTTAAATATGATTCAAACTTGAGGCCTTTTTGAACCTAACCAAAACAACTCCAAAGGATCTTAAATTTGACAGAGAGGGTTTAGGCATGGTGAACTAGCATCAGGAAAAGAATGAGCATTTTCGAGGAGGGGAAAAGGTCACTTGCCAAAATGAAAGAAAGAAGAAGGAAGGAGGAGGTGATGATGCATGATCATACATGGAGCATCCAACAATGTGACATGCATGAATATGACAATGCACATGATGATTATGAGAATGCAAAAATACAAGAGACACAAATGCAACATGACAATGATGGGCATGGCAATGCAATATAACCAAATGATGAACATGATGCAAGAAGCAAAATATGACAATGACACTCATCCGATCATGGCAACAAACAACGAATAATTGGAAGACACCTGGCGCAACGGTCTCGGGGCGTTACAATATAAGTATATCAATCTAGTAGATTTTTCCTTGGGATTTGAATAGTTAAAAGTTAGCCAACGCAACTTTGTGTACTTTGTTTTTGTCCAATGAACAGACCAAGACCGCTTTCGGATCCCCACTTTTATCAATACTTCATATATATATATATATATATATATATATATATATATATATATGCAATATTCAAATTGCATTACCATATTCTTGCTTGTTCTTTGATTGCATGCAGGAATAGACCTTCGTGGTCAGGCTGATCGTGCTTCCAGCATCGTCAGTAACCTCAGGAGATTGGTTTAGCGATTGCTAAGATGCAACATTGTGCATGTTTGTAGTCGGATCGTCAAAGTTGACTCCACCAAATCGATAGCTATCATCTCATTGAAAGATCGGGACACCCTCGCCTCTATCAAGTGGTATCAGTTTTTCAGGTTGCTCAGTGAGAATTTCCAGTTATCCTTAGATAGATTTATTTTCTTACCTGTTGTCCAAGAAAAAGCCATAAAAAGTTAGATTTGTTCATCCTTTGTCCAAGCCAGGCTCGGTCTTTGCAATTTACTTATCATTCCTTGCATAGTTGAATTATCGGTTGTATCATCGTGTCGAATTGCTTGTCTTAGTGTCTAGTTCATTTAGAGTTTCGAGTTCTGTTCACATTAGTCACGCCGCCGCCGAATCATTATCCCTTCCGCTTTCCACCACCCCATCCATCAAATTCCACCACATGCTACCCATCGTTCATTGTCATAATCATAGTTGAGGTCGATCACATCTTCGCTTGATCCAATCTGTATCTTATCTAGTTTGTTTTGGAAGAGTGAGAAAAAACACAAAGAAAAAAGAGAGAGAAAAGTAAAAAAGTCAAAGAAAAAAGGAGAGAAATAAAAAGGAAAAATGTGAGAAAAAAGAGAGAGAAAAAATGAATCTATCTAGACTCAACCTCGTACCTGAATTTCAGATTGGAATCTGTTTTGCACATTGTTCAATAAAACATGCATATCTTTTTCATATGAAGTCCGTTTTGACTCCACAAGTACTCAAATTAAAGGTAGCAACGATCTGCATCTAAATTGTTGCAAAATCTAGTTCAAGATTTGGCACCTCAAAATTGGCTTCTAAATAGGTGTTTTGCCCTCCGAAGTTCGCGAACATAGCTTGTTCCAGTTTTCAGGCCAGCTTAAAAAAATTTGACTCCTCATGTCAACTCGTAATTGAGTGATTCTTTTTGCGTTGGAAAGCTTGAGTCAATAGCATTCTGTAGAAAAATTATCAGAAAATTGACACAAACTTTTCCAGAGAAAAGTTGGAGAGAGAGTTGTTGGTATATCCCACTTGGCAGTTGTTTCACATCATTATCTTTACTGCTATTGTGATCTTCACTTATATTTTGCTGTCCAGAGCTACTTCACATCATTTATTGATGCTAGTTGTGCTACACCGTGACCTCGTTAGTGTTTTAGGCTCGCGTCTCTAGTCCGGTCTAGCTTAGGATTAGCACAGTACCGTCGTTGAGTGTTTATTCAACATTGCATCTTTGAATTGATTATTGCTAATCTTTTGCTACCATATATTTAAGCCTTACAAGCTCCATATATTTCTACACCGTGTATACATATGTTCCCTTCGCAATCGCTTTACTCAATCTTCAAAGTTATGTGACACTGTTGGTTGCCTGACACCACCTACTGCATGGTAACAACTTGTAAGATATTGATATTTGCTTTACTGTGAGTGCTTTACCACCACATCCTAGTAGTTTATAGGAACATTATTCTTGAATTTTGTTTCTTGTTTCCACTAATCATGACAGGTTCTGGAGATAGAAGTTCTTGGAGGATGAATGCACCTTCACCATCACGAGAGGTGGGATAACACACACAAGCACATAGTCAGGTTATCTCTTTACCGTCATTTGAGGGTAGATTTAAAGCTGCTATTTATCTAGATTGAGATCTTGAAGTAGAATAAGTTTTTACTCACAATGATTTTTCTGAAATTGAGAGAGTATGAGCTGCCACTGAAGCATTTATTGGTTTTTCTTCTGTTTGGTGGAGTGTACATTGTAAGAAAAGCATTGATAACCAACCCACAACTTGGAAAGATTTGAAAGTTGTAATGAGACAACATTTTTTTCCTTCTTACTATTGTCGTGAATTCCTTCGCAAATTGGAACAATTAAAACAAGGCTACAACACTGTTCATGCTTACTACCAAGAGTTCAAATCTTATATGCATCACTGTGACATAGAAGAATCTGAGGATGATACAATGAATAGTTTTTTGGTGGTTTGAACAATGATATTCGGGCAAGATCTCAGTATATTCCTCGTTGCATTACTGGTATGTATGTTCGCGCTTGTACCTTTGAGAGATAGATACAAGAAAATGCATTGGGACTATAACAACTACTATTCCAGTTCATGCTTACCACTACCGGTTGGTTCCTCGACCATTGCACCTACTAGAGAAACCACACCTTTAGATTGTGAGCGTGACATCATCTCAAGTGTATGGTACATTGTCATCGTCCGTACCTACATCAGCTACCACTACAAAAAAATACACTTTCGTGATGATACATGTTTGTCACAGTAGGTCGCATTTTCTGTCATGCATGTACATCCATGACAAATTTATGACAGAATCAAGATAGTCATACCTGTGCTATCGTAGAAGTGTTCCATGACATTGCCAAAATGATCATCACGGAAGTGTCCACTTCCATGATGATAAATCATGCCTCACAGAAGTGCTTTTGTCAAGGGTGACTGACACGTGGCATCCACCGTAACAGAACGCCATTAAGCTATCGGGTCAGGTTTTGGATCCGATAACCCATTAACAGCCCCGACCAATGGGGATTTTCCACGTGTAAAATCATCATTGGCTGGAGGAAACACGTGCCGGCTCACCGTTGGGACAGATGTCATCCGCTCATTGGACCGAAGGTGCATATGATACGGCGACACGTAGCACGGCCCAACAGAGGCCCATTCCTGTGAAAAGGCCGGCCCGTTTGACTTGGTCAAAAGGTGGCGGGCCGGCCCATGGAAAGCCTGTTAACGACATGTTCGCATATAGCCCATTTACAGCCCGCTAACCCAGGGCCTGTTACACCCTATCCGAATTAGGCCCAGTAGCATCATCTGGGACGTCCAATATGATTCAGCCCGTTTTAACTTCCGGCCGATGTGTGGCCCATGACTTCTTTCGGCCCATATGAGGACCTTTATAACTCTTGGCCCATTAACGGCCCGTGGTGAAACTGGCCTGTAATGAATAGTGTATAACTTTATACCCATTAACGGCCCGTTATTCCATTGGGAGGTTTCCAGCCCAAGTTATCTTTCAGCCTTCTCAGGGCCCATTGATTCTTGGGCTCATTTGCAGCATTCGGTTACATACGGCTCGTTACTGTCATTTTCTGCTTGTGGGCCAAATTCAGCCCGTCGTTACAGTCGGCCCGTTTGCGGACCGTTAATACGTTGGGCCGTTTTCATGTCAAAAAACCCGTTGGGCTGTTTTCATAGAGTTATCAAATACGACCTATTAACGGCCCGTTATGGTCCACGAATAGTACGACCCATGATTGGCAAAATGATGATATGCCCCGTAGAAGGCCCATGGATCCTACGGCCCGTATGAGGCCCATGGATAGTACGACTCGTAGAAGGCCCATGGATCGTACGTCCCGTAGAAGGCCCATGGACCCTACGGCCCGTAGAAGGCCCATGGACCCTAAGGCCCGTATAGAAGGCCGATGGATCATACAGCCTGCAGGAGGCCCATGGTTACAACAGTTCGTGTGTTGCCATGATTATTTTGGCCTAGTTACCAAAAATAGGCTATTGTGGCCACTAGAAAAAAACAGAAAAAGAACTACAGTGACTACAAGCAAACAACTAAACAAGACAATAAGGAAATAAATAAGCAAGCAATTAACGCCAGCCTATTACCGCTATTACACATATTACATCCACTAGGAATCAAAGTTTGACACCAGTGCAAATATAGGGAACAAAGCAGCACATTACATACACTGGCCGTCAAAATTGGCCACCAATGCAAATAAATGCAGCAGCAAAACAAGAGCATAACTGAAACAACTTCAGAAGAGCTCAAGAAACATTATCCTGGGTATCCACCATGCTGGCAATAAGCTTAGCAAACTGATTAGCTTTGACCTGTTTGGCACTAAAATCCTCCAACGCTTGTTGTTGCACCAGAAAGTATGCATCTGAATGCTCCAGGGACTTCTGCAGTCCTTCCGCTTCTTGTCGCAGCACAGCTGATCGATGTCTTTCAGCTTGTAGCTGAGACTCAAGAAATCAAACTGATTCAGACAGTGAGTTTGAATAGCTTGTGCAAGCGGTAGTGGCCAGTAACTCGAACACTAAACCAAGACAGGACTTTGGGGTTGTCTTGCTATCTTCAAGATAGTCTTCCTTAGCTATTTTATCAGCTTTGTTGGAGACCAACAAGGATGTGTCACTATCCTGAACCTTATCTGCATTACTTCCTTTACCATTGCTTAATAAGGCACTCTTCCCCAATATTCTGTCGGCATTCTAAAAGAAGAAACAAGCAGACACATAACAAGTTTAGCATGCACTAGTATATGAAACTCATTTCGGTGAACCAGTTCATTAGTAAGGTGGACAGGATTAAACTACTAAGTGTTCTATTTCCAAGTACTAGTACATAATAAAAGCATCAAACAAACATATATCTATGTCCTATGGTCACTGCATTGTCTTGCCAAATCAAAATAGAGACACGGTTCAAATCATATCAGTTCAAGACAAAGCAGCATTGAAAGAATACAAAGCGTGGGAAACAACACGGCACAACAAGATTTCAGATGGGTACCACGGGTCTACATGTACAACAACACTATTGGCTCTGTTGTGATTGCTAGTAATGTGCATGATATGAAAGTCAACTGTATACACAATTGAAATTGAAATCAACAGAGCTATTGATAAGAGCAAACCTGTTAAAGAAACATGCGTGCACATACCTGTTGTGCCATTGGAGTTTCGATTGGATCCTTCAATTTAAAAATAAGTTTGTATGAGTAAATACAGTGATACAAGAGCAAAGCAATCATAGTTAAAAAAGGCGTGCCTAAGCGAGCGCTTAAGCGCGCCTAGGCTCTAGGCGTTGGCAAAACGCATTGCACATAACTACGCATAATCTATGCATAACTGCGCATAAGCATGCGCTTTGGTCAGTAAAGCGCAAGGCGGTGGCAAAACGCACAATTAACGCCTAGTGCTTTTTTTGAACTATGATAGCAATGGAATCTTAAATTATAACAGTTGTTCTTCAAGTTTAGGTACTTGTTCTACATGAATAGAGTACAGTAAGACGCAAGAATATAATACTTAAAGATAGAAAATGAGCTCATAGACCTTACCACATTCTTGGTTCTGGACCAGTACAGAACAAGGCGTTCCCAGTCATCGTCCAGTAAATGTGTCTCAGGAGAACGTAAGGGAATTTGATGAGTTTGTTTGTCGGTGAAGTACATTTCTTCAGGTAATTCTGATACTGACACCAAGCATTATTGAAGATAGCAGAGGTATTAGCACAGGTTACCTCATCCTGAGTTTCCAAATCGGTCCTTCTCTATAGAGAAAAATGTGAAAATTTGATGTATTATAACTGAGGGAGTCCTGGATTAGGGGGTCTCCGGACAGCTAGACTATCTCCATTGGCCGGACTGTCAGACTATGAAGATACAAAATTGAAGACTTCGTCTCGTGTCCAGATAGGACTCTACTTAGCATGGAAGGCAAGCTAGGAAATATGGATATGGATATCTCCTCCTTTGTAACCGACCTTGTGTAACCCTAACCCTCTCCGGTGTCTATATAAACCGAAGGGTTTTAGTCCGTAGGACAACAACCACAACATACAATCATACCATAGGCTAGCTTCTAGGGTTTAGCCTCTCTGATCTCGTGGTAGATCTACTCTTGTACTACCCATATCATCAATATTAATCAAGCATGACGTAGGGTTTTACCTCCATCAAGAGGGCCCGAACCTGGGTAAAACATCGTGTCCCCTGCCTCCTGTTACCATCCGGCCTAGACGCATAGTTAGGGACCCCCCTACCCGAGATCCGCCGGTTTTGACACTGACATTGGTGCTTTCATTGAGAGTTCCTCTGTGTCGTCGCCGTTAGGCTTGATGGCTCCTACTATCATCGATAGCGATGCGGTCCAGGGTGAGACTTTTCTCCCCGGACAGATCTTCGTGCTCGGCGGCTTTGCACTGCGGGCTAATTCGCTTGGCCATCTGGAGCATATGGAAAGTTATGCCCCTGGCCACCTGGTCAGGTTTGGAAGCTTAAACTACACGGCCGATATCCGTGGAGATTTGATCTTCGATGGATTCGAGCCTCTGCCTTGTGCGCCACGCGGTCACAATGAGCATGACTTAGCTCTCCCATCGGACAGTGTTAAGGAGATCGCACCGGCAGCCGCTCCGACCCTCAATTTGGAGCCAGTCGCGCCTTCCACGGACGGGTTGATGGACCCCGCCACGGAGACCTTACCCTCAGCGGCGATCGAGCCGAACATCGACCTTGCCTTGCACGAGAGCCGTGTTGTTAAACTGCTGGATCCTTCTCCGGCCATAGACTCCGAACCGCCTGCGCCCGTTCCTATCGAATTCGATTGGGCGCCAATCATGGAGTTTACCTCCACGGATATTTTTCAGCACTCGCCCTTTGGCAACATACTAAACTCATTAAGGTCTCTCTCCTTGTCAGGAGAATCCTGGCCGAACTATGTCTGGCAGGACTGTGATGCGGATGACGAAGAAATTTGAGGCCCACCCACCACCCACCTGGTAGCCACTGTCGATGACTCAACAGACATGCTTGACTTCGACTCCGAAAACATCGACGGTATGGACGACGATGCGGGAGGCGAAGAGGAACCACCGCCCACAGGGCGATGGACGTCCACCTCATCATATGACATATACATGGTGGACACACCAAAAGAAGACGGCGATGAGGAACGGAAGGACGCAATGAAGGCTTGTCCCCTCGAGAAGCAGTCAAAGCGGCGGCGCCCAAATCCTGCCCCGGTAGAAATAACGATCATACAGACCTAGCGTTGGAGCAGGGCGAACCACTGCCGGACCAAGGCAATACGGAGAATCAAACCGAACAAACCAATTCTGTCAAAGATAATAGTCTGGATGACATAACGCCGGACAGGCACCCGGAGCAGCAGAATGCCCGTCAAAGGCTTGTTGCCACTGCGAGGAGTCTAAAAAAGCAGAAGCAAAGGCTCAAGGCTGCGCAGGACACACTCCAAATCAGATGGAGTAAAGTACTCAACACAGCAGCGAAGTATGGTGGTAATCGCCCCACCAAGAGCTACCCGAAGCGGAAGTTGCTACCTGAATTCGATGAGGAGGCCCTAGATCCCCCACAACCAAAAATCAAAACGGCCACCTGGCCGGATAGGTGACCTCACGGCCAACATGGAGCGGCAAACAACTCCACTCACAAGCCAATAAGCGATCCACACGAGGGCTCGCACCAAAAGGACGGTGCAACCAGATCCATCTATGGACCACGCAAGTGCGCCCCAGCATATGATGTAACACAACAAACATCAGAACAATGCGGTACACCCGGATACAGGGGTGCCGCACACCCCCTATGTTTCACCGATGAGGTGCTGGACCATGAATTTCCAGAGGGATTCAAACCCGTAAACATAGAAGCATATGACGGAACAACAGACCCTAGGGTCTGGATTGAGGACTACATCCTCCATATCCATATGGCTCGAGGAGATGATCTCCACGCCATCAAGTACTTACCCCTCAAGCTCAAAGGGCCAGCTCGGCACTGGCTTAAAAGCCTCCCCGAAAACTCCATTGGAAATTGGGAAGAGCTCGAAGACGCTTTTCGGGCAAATTTTCAAGGGACTTATGTCCGACCCCTGGATGCAGACGATTTGAGTCATATAACTCAACAGCCCGGAGAGTCGGCCCGAAAGCTTTGGAACAGGTTTCTTACTAAAAAGACCCAAATAGTTGACTGTCCAGACACCGAAGCCTTGGCAGCTTTTAAGCATAGCGTCCGCGACGAATGGCTTGCCAGACACCTCGGCCAAGAAAAGCTGAGAACAATGGCAGCATTAACAAGCCTCATGACCCGCTTTTACGTGGGCGAGGACAGCTGGCTAGTAGCACCAGCAACCCAAGCACATCCGAAGTTAGAGATGAAAACGGGAAATCACAATGCAGCAAAAACAATAAGCGTCGGAATAAAGAAGACAGCTCGAAGAGCACAGCGGTACACGTCGGATTCCGAAGCTCTCGGCCAGGTCAGCAAAAGCCGCCCTCTAAAGGCGCCAGAGATGAACTATCCAGCCTGAACAAAATTCTGGACCAAGTATGTCAGATCCATAGCACCCCTAGTAAACTCGCTAATCATACCCACAGAGAATGTTGGGTCTTCAAACAGTCCAGCAAGCTCAACGTCGTACACAAGGGGGAGGATACACCAAGCGAAGATGAGGATGAGCCTCTCAAGCAAGACACTGGGGAACAAAAGAAGTTTCCATCAGAAGTCAAAACAGTCAACGTATTACACATGATCAAGGGAAGCAAAGCAGCCCTCCCAGATAAATATGCCCAAGGGCCTATCACCGTGAAACCCTGCCACTGGTCGTCTCAACCGGTCACTTTCGACCATCATGATTACTCAGCAAGTATCCGGTGGACAGGATGGGCTGCCCTGGTATTAGACCCAATAATTGACGGATACCACTTTACACGAGTCCTGATGGACGGTGGCAGCAGTTTAAACCTCATATTCCAGGATACAATCCGTGACATGGGGATAGACCCAATGAAAATTTGCCATAGCAACACTACCTTTAAAGGAGTAATGCCAGGCCCAGGGGCTCACTGCGCGGGCTCCCTGCTACTAAAGGTTATATTCGGCTTCCCCGATAACTCCCGCAGCGAACATTTAACCTTCCACATTGCTCCGTTCCAATGCGATTATCAAGCACTACTTGGACGCGAAGCTTTTGCTCGCTTTAATGCAATACTGCATTACACTTCCCTCACGCTCAAGATGCCCGGTCCACATGGCATCATTACAGTGAACGGAAGTATTAAGCGATCTTTGCACGCCGAAGAGAATGTGACTGCCTTGGCAGCCGCACACTATAAACGGCCTCACCAACTAAAGCATTCGATAGGTCGTCAAGACCACGGACGCGGTTAGGCGAGTCCGGCGCTGCTATATGTAATTTGCATCGGATTGATGGCCACACCCCTATTACAAATACAAGGGGCTCAATGTGCACGGACAAGTGGCAATTTCTACTCATTTTTAGTTATACATGGTTTCTTTAAAAACTATCTTTTTGCACGACAACTTTTTCACCTAAGTTCCTCTCTTTTATAGATGACCATCGTGCTACACCCGTCCAGGATATGGCACAACGGAGACATAGGCGCAAACGTGCAGCTGGGACCCGCTCCAAGGATTCTTTTTAGATTAAGACCCTGCGTAAACCTTTTTACTGTCTCTTGTTGATACACATCCACCGAATTCTCAGCACAATTGAGAAGGATGCTGACGTCTTGGCATGTGGCCACGTCAGAATAATGCACGTACCCGGACACAAGGGGCTTCTTACAAAGGGCACTATTTAGGCCCGGTTTATACCATCAAGACCTAATACCTTAGGGAGTGCTCGGCGTCGCGAGTTTGGCCTTATATGCATCAGCTCCGAATCATTGTCTTTGGTCAAATGTTGGGTTTGCCCGGCTCCTGTGTTTTGGTGCCCTACGCTCCGCTTTATCGACTAAGGCAGCACCAGGAGAACTACTGCGATTGTGCCCTGGTTCATCCGGACGAGCACCTCAGTAGAGAAAGTCGAAAACTGACTGTCATGATATAGCGTGAGACTGGTCAACCACTCGATGACCTATCGGAATGTTAGAATTCCTCCACCTTAACGAAGGGCCGTTTTCCGGCCAGGCATGTACGCACCCCAAGATCGGGAGAGTGCGGAGCCACCAGGGGCTATCTAGTAGCCCCACTGTCAAACTCCTATGGCTAAGTGAAAGTGTTAAAGCATTATAGTCCGGTTGCCTCATTCGTTGCGCTATCACCTCCTCAATAGGACCAAGACGTTGGGTTAAGTGTGAACACGCGTTTTTTGCGAGCACCTCCGCATTATATGCATGGGGGCCGAAGCCGACGATTGCAATCTTTCCGGTTATACACATGTATACATAAACGGGCGCACAAGAGGCATCACATTACTTTCAGGCAAAAGTATAAACACAGCCTTATAAAATTTCATAAAAACATTGTGTTTACAATGGGAATACATATCACTCAAACATAATATTCTTCGAGCACTGGGCCTCTATCAAACGAGCACCCTCGAGAACCTCCTCGAAATAGTGCTCGGCAACCACTCGACCTATGGCCGAACCCTGCGCCACAATAGTGGTAGCGTCCATCTCCGCCCAGTATGCTTTAACACGGGCAAGGGCCATCTGCGAGCCTTCTATGCACGCCGACCTCTTCATCACATTAATGCACGGCACCGCACCAAGGAACTACTGCACTAAGCTAAAATAGTTGTTCGGCTTTGGCTTTTCCGGCCATAGCTAATCCACGACAGACCTCATGGCGAGTCCGGACAACCTATTTAGTTCGGCCCATTCGGCTAGCTGATCAGTCAATGGAAGCGGACGCTCTGGAGCGTTGAATTGCGACCAGAACAGCTTGTCCACCTCACGATCTGTTTGACCTTGGAAGTATTTGGCCGCATCGGCAGCGCTCGCCGTCAAGTCCATATATGCATCTGCCGAACTCCACAGCCGATCCAGAGGGGCATGCCATGGATCTCCAAACTTCCTCCGTAGCATGAAGGGCTTCCTAGCCGCAATATCCCCAGCTTCCCGCAGCTCCTCCTTCTTCGCTCTCATAGCAGAGCAGGTGTCTTTGTCCGCCACCGTGGCCTTCTCAAGGTCTATTGCCTTCGCTCGGTTTTATTTCTCAAGGAGCCGGCAACGGTCGGCAGTGTCTTTTAACTCTACAACCATCTTGGCCATCTTCTCTTTGCTCTCGCAATGTGCAGCCTTCTCGGCTTTCAACTCTTCGGCCGCCTTCAAAGAAGCCGCATTACTAATCCTCGCTTGTTCCTTGGCTCGGGCAAGTTATGCCCGCAAGGTTTCCACGGTGGCAGCTCCATCTGCAGTCACAACATATTAAAGATACTGGCATCATGATGCTCTTACTGCGTGGCATTCACCAGAAAAAAACACTTACCCTGTGCCTCGTCAAGCCTCTTGTTAACAAGCTCGATGTCGGCGTCTGCCGCATCCAGTTGCCGTTTTAATTCGGCAAACTCACTAGTCCGGCTAGCCACCGGAGCTTCCACCACCTGCACATAAAGGCAGTCTGGTTATTGCCTGGGACTATGATCCTCTGTTTCCCGCCGTTCTCGATGACAACCAGAGTCTCAGGGGCTACTATCTACACAGGGCACACCTAACATGTGCGATACTATCACATATTATCTCACGTACCTCAAAGCCTGTCAGTAGACTCATAAAGGCTTCATGTAATCCGCTTTCGGCGGACGAAATTCTCTCCATCACCGTACCCATCAGCGTACGGTGTTCTTCGGAGATGGCCGCTCGCCCCACCAGCTCCCTCAGAACGTCCGACCGCATACCAGACGGTGCCGGACTCTTTTGTTTGCTCTCTTCGAGAGCCGGACGCTGGGGACTTCGGGGGTCTATGGGATTATCTTTTGGCCTCACCGGATCCGGAGAGGCCCTCCATGACGACAGTTTGGGGTCGCCCGCTTCTTGAGCGGAGGAGTCCGGGGGAGGCGTTTCGCTCTCCATCATCTCCGGAAGAAGATCCCTCGAAGACGAGCTTAGCTGAGAGAGGCTAAGGCCCGAACTGCAAGATATATGCGGCGGTCATTTTTGCAGAAGAAAGACAGTATACCTTCACTATTAAAGTATTTTTTGGATCACTTACGACTCGTTGGAGGGCTAATCCCCCCGCGGACTTTGTGCGGCAAGAGCACCCCCCGAGGCAGGACCCTCTGTTGGAGACTTCTTCTCCCGTTTGGAGGCCTCGGCTTCCGGATCCTCGGAAGCAATCCTTTTCCTCCCCCGGTTATCCTCCTTCATGGAGGCGCTCATTCCCTCGGTTGGAACTGGCAGCGATGGGGGCCCACGTTTGCCCGTATTATTTCCCCATGTATCTTCCTCCGAGGGCTCCGGGCAAGGTGCGAGCTCGAGCATCTTTTTCAATACTGGATTTTCCAAACCTTCGGGGAGGGGGGCCAAACACCGAATCATCTTCTCCTTTGTTAGCCAGTCCTGGTCAAAGAGCGAACTCTCAGAAATAACTTCATGATGAATAAAAGACGGTGTGTTCGGCTAGAGGATTTCTTACTTGTTCGGGGGCGCTGTTACTGCTCAGGCCCACGTCCTCGGTAGTATCCGGACACTCTTTTTGAGGTTCGAAGAATGACGTGTACATCTCCTTGTGCGTCAGGCCAAGGAAACTTTGAATGGCACGCGGTCCTTCTGGGTTGAACTCCCACAAGCGAAGGGGCCGGAGTTTGCAAGGCTGAACTTGAAGAACCAGCATAACTTGCATTACCACAACCAATTTAAAATCTCCCTCGAAGAGATCTTGAATGCGGCTTTGCAGTATAGGCATGTCCTTGGCTGCACCCCAGCTCAGACTTCTGCTAATCCATGACATCAATTGTGGTGGGGGGGCCCGAGTGGAAGGCGGGGGCAGCCGCCCACTTGGCACTTCTGGGAGCCATGACGTAAAACCACTCCCATTGCCATAATTCGGACACCTCTGGAAAGGAACCTTTCGGCCATGGAGCTCCTGCCATCTTGCCTATTGATGCGCCTCCGCACATTGCATGTTGCCCCTCGATCATCTTCGGCTTCACTTCAAAGGTCTTGAGCCACAGGCCAAAGTGAGGGGTAATACGGAGGAAGGCCTCACACACGACAATAAATGTCGAGATGTAGAGAAAGGATTTTGGAGGTAGATCGTGGAAATCTAGCCCGTAATAGAACATCAAACCCCTGACGAAGGGATCCAGAGTGAGGCCTAGGCCTCGAAGGAAGTGGGAGACGAACAAGACGTTCTCGTTGGGTTCGGGAGTAGGGACGACCTGCCCTCGAGCAGGCAGCCGATGCGAAACCTCGGCGGTCAGGTATCTGGCCTCCCTCAACTTCTTGATATCCTCTTCTGTAATGGAGCAGGGCATCCATCGGCCTTGAAGGCTGGATCCGGACATGATTGAAGATCCGGAGCACCTGACCTAGGCTTTGGGTGTTAGAACTCGAGGCGGGGGAGGGGTTCGATTGAGCACGAAAGGGAAAAAGTGAAAACCTTGTCCCTTTATAAAGAGGATGAATATCAAGCGTCCTCTCCGTAGCCATTTGGGACTTACCTATAATCTAGGAGTCCTAGACACGGTTGGGTTACCCACGACCGTATTAATGAGAATCCCATAATCGGGGGAACACGATCTCTGCTTTGACAAGACGTGTCAAGAAACTGCCTCGCGTTATGTGTGGAGCTGGTTGAAGAAAAACGGTTCGAATAATCACCAGGCCATGACATAACGTCATGCTGCCAAAACAAGCCAGCAAATTAGATTTGTGAAAATATTATTCTCTCTGCGGTGGTATGTGGAACTTATTTTCCAGGGTCGGACACTATCCTCGTATTCAAATTCTTCTGTGATGTATTCGGAGAAGGAACCCGCCTTGCAATGCCGAAGACAAAACTGCGCGCCGGACTCATCATCATTGAAGCCTGGTTCAGGGGCTACTGAGGGAGTCATGGATTAGGGGGTCTCCGGACAGCCGGACTATCTCCATTGGCCGGACTGTCAGACTATGAAGATACAAGATTGAAGACTTCGTCTCGTGTTCGAATAGGACTCTACTTGGCGTGGAAGGCAAGCTAGGCAATATGGATATGGATATCTCCTCCTTTGTAACCGACCTTGTGTAACCCTAACCCTCTCCGGTGTCTATATAAACCGAAGGGTTTTAGTCTGTAGGACAACAACCACAACATACAATCATACCATAGGCTGGCTTCTAGGGTTTAGCCTCTCTGATCTCATGGTAGATCTACTCTTGTACTACCCATATCATCAATATTAATCAAGAAGGACGTAGGGTTTTACCTCCATCAAGAGGGCCCGAACCTGGGTAAAACATCGTGTCCCCTGCCTCCTGTTACCATCCGGCCTAGACGCACAGTACAGGACCCCCTACCCGAGATCCGCCAGTTTTGACACCGACAATAACCATCATGGAGGTAGGATGTATGGGACGAAGCAAAGTAATTGCCATGAATAACATTACTTACACATAACCCCTGGACAAACACCTGCAACTGGCATTTTCCTTCATCTTCAGTATAATATTTCCAAGATGGGAAGATACGCACATACGATTTAACAACAATGCGATAGATGCTAAACTACGACTAGCTGGTTGTGCTTCCTCCACAGGAATAGGCATACTAACTGGTGGAGTTGGGGTTCGCCGTGATAGTACTGGCCCTTTGGGCACTGGAACTGCCTTACTAACTGCTCTTGTTTGGGAGCTCTGTGGTGGAGATGGTGTTGTGTCAACAGGAATTGGGTTACTATCAGCTGGGGTTGGGGTTAGATTGGGTGAAGCTGGTTCTCTGTCCATCGCAGTACGGGTACAATTTGCGAGAGTTTGGGTTATGTGTGGTAGGGCTGGTTCTTGTGCTTGTACAACCGGGGTGCTATATCCACCAAGAGGTAGCACTGTTTTATTTGAAGACCGTGTTTTTAGTCCGCTAGATACTGGCATCACCTGCTCCAATTCAAATGGCTGATAAACAGGAAACATAGTTGAATGTACAGACATTGTATGAGAGACAGATGCAATAGATGGTGTGGAAAAAAGAGGGCATGAAATAGTTGACATGTATATTGTTTAACTAAAACGGATAGCATGACATAATTTCACATATATGATGTCTATCTAAACTGGATAGCATAGCATAACATAATTCAAAGATATGATGAATAACTAAACAGGATCGCATGACATAATTCACCTACATGTTATCTAAGTAATCAGGATCGCATCATTTAATTCACATATGTGATTTATATGCTAAAAAGAGGGCATTCGATATGATGTCTGAACTAAGAACATGGTGTTGAATATTGTGTATATGATGTCTAAACTATGCAATGCAAGACACCGTATGCATGATATGAGCAGTATAACCGTGCCAAGTTAGAGCATACACCTCAGTGGGGGAATAGGAGTGGTCATCTATCTCTGAATCCATCTCTGAGGAGCTATCGGGACCCAACAAGAGATCTGCTTTGACAGGTAGCACTGTCTGCTCTGATGGCCTTGTTTTCACTCCAGATTTTTCCATCTCCCACCCAAATGGTTGATTCACAGGAAGAGTAGTTTAATGTACAAACATTGTCGACAAATGGAAATGTAATGAAGAAAAGGATGGGCAAGATATCATTCAAATATATGGTGCCTGGTTAAAAAGGATGGCATTGCACATTTCACATATATTATGGCTGGCTAAAAGACATGAGACTACATAATTCCCATATATGATATAGAAACTGAACAGGTGGCATTACAGAACATGTCTAAACTAAGCAAATGACATATATGATGTCAAAAGTAGGCACTGCAAGGCAACATATGCATGATATGACTAACATCATCATGCCAAGGTAGAGCAAACACCTTGGGGGTAAATAAGAGTGGTCAGCGGCGTCTGAATCCGCCTCAGAACAGATATCTTCCTCTAGATTACAATCTGAAGAGGGGTGGGAGGGTTTGCCATTGAACCCACCATGGAGCGATGTCTGCATGACATTGTATTGCCGCGCAAAACTCTTCTCTTTTTCTCTACATGTTCAGCATGACTGTGTACAATATCTGACATGCATACAAAAAAATATGGTGAGATTATGTAAGGAGAGCATGCAGAAATTTAGAGTGATGGTAACAACCAGTGGATCGACGTTTTTCCGTTGAACCAAAATAGCCCTAATGGATTAACGTGAATGTATAGTAATAAGTGATGCAACAAGTGTACAACCTCTTTGTCGTAGCCGTGTCGACCTCAGCATCATTGGGTTGGTCGCTGAAGCAGTTGAGGTAGAGGTGGCTGCGGAGGTGTGGAGGAAGATCTGAGGAATCTGTAGACGGCGTCCAGGGCACTGCTCTGTTGTGATGGATCGTTCTGTCGTTGGAGCAGCTCCGGTGAGCCGTAAGACGTCAAGGCTGAAGCAGCACAAGAGAGACATCGTCAATCTCAAGTGGGATTCTAATAGCATCTCCAATAGATGATGTAAAATGGATGTAAAATTAACATCACCAAAAACCACATGACTACAACAGATGAGGTAAAAACTATTGACTCTGAACTTAACTGTCGAAACTGAAATTTACTATGGAATCTGAATGCTACTGTCAAAACTGAACGCAATGGTAGTAGAGAGGCACTTGACATGTAGTTTAGGGAGGGCCTATAGTTCATCTTCAACCTGCACCCCCTGAGCCGCCAGCCACCACCGGCCGAACCGCCGGCCCCAGCGCCACCTCGCCCGAAACAACTCGCCACCGCCGCCCCGGCCAGCCCTCTAGGCCCCTCGCCCCCCCACCCTGAACCCTAAGATAGATAGTGGGGTACCTCTCCGGCGAGCCCCCGTCCCCGTTGCGGGTGGTTCTTCCTTAACTCCGGCGAACCCCCCC
>NC_041380.1:168535752-168608872 GCF_002162155.2 Triticum dicoccoides | reverse complement strand
AAAATTGACTGACCCAAAAGTCGATTCAGTCGACTGAAGTGTGGCTTAATCGGAGCAGAGCAACAGCACGAGTGAGGGGGAGAGCAGCAGCAGCAGCTAGGCGAGCGAGCGATCGAGCGAGAGCCGGAGCAGCAGCAGCAGCGCGAGCGAGCGAGAGCCGAAGTAGCAGCAGATCCGGCTGGTATGGCAGCCGTCGCCGAAGGGGCCTCGCACTAGGGGAGAGCCGCCGTGGAGATGTCGCCCGCGGTGCCGGCTTCAAGAGAGCCGCTCCATGGGGGTGCGGGATGGAGCACCATCGGCGCGGGGAGGTCGAGTTAAGGAGAAGGTGCGATGCGATGAGTGTACAACCTCTTTGGTGGCGCCGAGTAGGCCTCGGCTTCGTTCGAGGAGTCGGTGAGGATGCTGCGGTTTCGGTGGGGCAGGTTAAGGCGGCACTGTGGGGATGAAGCAGCCGCGATAGACGAGGCGATCGTCGGAGCAGCTCCTTGGAGGTGGAGGACGGGGCGGCTGAACCGGTGGGACGGCGAGATGGACGGCGGATACTCATCCGGGGAGGTGGACGAGGGACATCGAGCTGTTACGGTGGACGACATCGTCGGGGAAGAGGCTTCGGCTGGGCAGCGGTGATGTGGCGGACGGAGGAGGGTGGGGTTTCGCGGTTGGAGCGGAGAGGTTATGGCGGCCTGGGATTTTGAATGGCGAAAAGGGGGCGATGGGAGGGGGTGAAGCATGACATAGCGCCGCGCTTGTCCAAAATGTAGGGTGTGTTACAAAAGTACCCCCCACCAATTTGAACTAGCAGCCCTTTCGGCTCAGGGTTAGAAGGGGGATTTCACGTGTCGGGATTTGGCAGCTGGAGGGAGTTTTCGCACGCGTTGTAAATTCGGGATAACAAGGCGCGAGTTGTGAAGGCGCCAGTTTTGGGAGCACGATATCTGAATTTTCGGGATATAACAAGATGCGGGTTGAATTTTAGGGACAAGCCTAACGTGTAGTAATATTGTACTTGTATGTACCAAATCAATTCGCACTTCCCTCAACCAAAAAGAAAATGAAAAAATAAAACTATTCACACCACACAAAGAGAGAGTCTTGCCCCGTTTTACTATACAAATGCTATTCAAAGCTACTCCCTCCTTCCATCTATATAGGGCCTAATGCATTTTTCGATGCTAACTTTGACCAAATATTAGAGCAATGATATATAACATGCAACTTACACAAAGCACACCGTTAAATTCGTCTGTGAAAGGTTCTTTCAATGATATAATTTTCACATTGTGCATGTCATGTACTATTAATCTTGTCAATAGTCAAAGGCGGTCTTAAAAATCTCATTACGCCCTATATAGATGGAAGGAGGGAGTATGGATCCATGTTATGCCCGATTAAATTTTTTCGCTTGCTGTATAATGCATGTAACCTACTCAAACTAACATTTTAGTGCATTCCAAATGTCTATACTACCACTGCAATTCGAACTAAATTTGAATTCGTTTCTCTATTTCAATAAGAATCTACAATCATGATTGTTGCCAACTTCAACCATCATAGTTTCCTTGCTATCCGCCAGATATAAATCGGACGGCCTATAATGCAGGATGGCAGGCACACCATCATCAACAACTCCGTTTTTTATAAGAGTAGAGATAAAATATATTAAATGTAGTATAACATGTTCATAACCACACCATGTGTACCACCGTTATATATATTCACACATGCGTCGGTTTGAAACACTATGATAAATTCTTCAAATATCTGATAAATTCTTCAAATATCTGAATTCGCTTTTTATAATGAAGTATATATGATCTCTATTCGTCTTTTACACCCACACAACCCTCTTATCTTTGTAGCTAGCGCTAACTTTCTCTTGTGCATGCACACGCCCGCATCCCTCTCACCCTCCCTCAGCATTCTCTAGCTCCATCGCGCAAATTCGTCTTTTCACTTTAGGTCGTTCACCCACGGTGTGTGTAGGCCCCCCAGCTCCTTCTTTATGACACACATCGATCGGTATGCCTCTCTAGCCAGGTGTGCCTAGCACAAACACAAGATTCCCCTCTTCTCTTGTCACCGTCCATGCCTCACTCCCACCACTCTTTTCATCGTTCTCGTACTCGCACACTCCTCCCCCCTCGATATAGTATGCCTCTCGTACCACCTCCTACATGCATCCCTCTCTCTCTATCCTTCTCCTCGTGCCTCATTTGCTTCTAACACACACATGCATGTATACCGATCGATCTCCCAACATATACCTAGATCGACTTTAACTACCCCCCCCCATCGATCGACGTACCTCACAAGTTATGTCTCTCCTTTCTCTAACAAAGGGCGATTGATCTTCCTATGTAGTTACGTCTGCTTACCACAGCCACATCGTCCCCCCTCATCATTCGTGCATGCCTCCTGACCCGTCTCTCACACGCATGTGCACAGACAACAAGGAGCCATCTCCACTCTTATTGATATTGCGGGCGTGCCCTCCGTTTGTCTAGCAAGCCTATCCCACCATTTGTTAGAAGCAACTCCACTACCACCCCCTCCAACACTCTAGCTCTGTCTCTCTCCCAACCTTATTCCTCTCCTGCACATATGCATGGATGCCGATCGATCTCCCTTAATACAAGGGGCAGATCGATCTCCTTAATACATGAGGTAGGCCTATCTCCTCCTCCACACATATACCAGCCATTGTACCTCTATAGTTAATTGGGCCTCCCTCTTCACCCACCACACACCAATAGTCGAGCGCTACAGGTAGGTATCCATGCCACAGAGACAAACTGCACATGTCACATCTCACGTTCCAGTAGGCCAGCCACTCTATATCTTTGACGTGGGCACACACAAATTCGATGGCACTCTTTATCGATCGCGCACGCACACACACACATCATCCCTCTCTTCGATTCTATGGACACCTCAAGCCGATGATACCTCCACTCTTTTCTTGTGGATCGCCCCCTCTATATATATGTTATATCCAGGACTCTATTTCAGACACATTGCATATGTTACATTTTTTTATTGACCCCCCCCCCCCAAAAAAACTCTCAAGAACCCACACACTATATCTCTCTAGGTTTGTATCTCTCTCACACAACCCCACGTAGGTGGTGTACGTATACAAGAAGAGAATAGGTGTACCATGCACGTACTCACGCTTCGTGCCCAGCCACACCTGCGCGGGTACACGGTGGAGCTCATTTCTTTATGAAATGGCAGCCCACGTGCTAATTTGAATGCATGTAGCGGTTGTTTACCTAGGGAGGTCGTGTACCATGCATGCATGAAACAAAGTTTGACTTGACGCGTTGCCACGTTATTTTTAAATAAAGTTATATCGCTCAATGGCACGTACACAGAATATAAAACGATTTTTATGGAGAAAAAGGTAGTCCACTCACTATATACAATGGAGCCTGCCTGCTTGGTTTGTCGCTCTTCGGAGTATCTCACACAAGGTTGCAGTGGTCTCTCTCTCTCTCACTGTTGGTCACTGATCCGGCCGCATCCCGTCCATCGGGGAAAGGGAGTGCGGTGGCCTCTCTCTCTCACCGTTGGTCACTCATCCAGCCGCATCCCGTCCGCCGGGGGAAAGGGAGGAAGTGCATCGTTTCTCCGTTCGACGGCGCCGAGGCAGCACGTCCCGATCAGCGGTACACGCCGTTCTCTCTAACCAAACTCTAACGTGGCAGGGCCTACGCCACCTGCTTGCAGATTCCGCCCGCCGCTGCTCACCTAGTTACATCCTGACGACCTCCAGGTATCCCCTCTGGCCTTGCTCCACTGCCCGTCTTCCCACGTCGCTGCATGTGGATCTTCCATAGTTCTTTGCCCAAAATGTAGCTCGTCCGGCGTACTTTCCATATTGCATTCTCGTCCTCACACCGTTTTAGACAAACACAACCGTGTTGTTATCTTCCCTTAGGACAAGGAATATGCTTCTTTTTTGTCGTCGCATGTGTCATCAACTGTTATTGGCCAGTAATTGTTTGCTTTCTACCTCTTTTTTGCAAACAGGGCTATCCATTTCACCTCGTTGCTATTGCGACCTTTTGCTGAACTGCACAAATCACTTTTTTCTTAAGAATGTTTTGTGCGGTTGTACTAAAATTTCACACGGGCAACGTCTCTACATTTCAGTGCGACTGCACAAAGGGATATTGGTTTTGCTCTATCCTCCTCATCCAACTCTGAGCCTAATCTTCTCCAACTAGTTAGTCTTAAGAGAGACTACAAAGGTGACCGGCTTCTATTTGTGTGTTTATTGTTTCATTAGCAGTCCTCTATTATCGTAATCACACTTAATATCTTTGGAACAGGGACGCTCATCTCTATTTTAGTGGAACTGCATAAAATGATCGGAATGTTGCATGCTCCAGACAGCTACTTTTTTCCCAACATGCCTTGTTGATTTAGATAGAGCTGGGGGGACGTTGCTGCCAATGAAAGCATGGATCAATTTTAATTTAACACCTTCTCACAACTCTATCTTCAGTTGTGATGTAATTATTAGCTCTGATCTGCTAATAATTGACATGCATTAGCAAGGAAGTTAGATTTTTATTGTTTCTGAAAGAGCATCGATGGCAAGACACGCGAAACAAAAGCTGAAAGCTCACACCATTGTACAATTTCATGTCACTGGAAAATTATTTGTATAGTACGTCAATTATGTAATGTCACATCCCTAGTTCTGGCCTGACCTATGCTTGCTTCCATCTGTGCATCATGTTTAAATTTTTGAAACTTGAACTGAGGAATTCAGAAGCCTCAAAACCCTAAATAAAAGAAGGCCAAAAACTCTAAAAATCTCATTCATTGTTCCAAAATGCTCTTCTTAAATGTTTGATAATTTTTGGCAAGGGTTCTGGTCCCAACCAAAAAAAATTGAACATTTTTAAGGATTTATTTTTGGGACTTTGAATTTAAATCATTAGCTATTTGAATTTGAATTATATTCATATAATTAGAATATAATTTCAAATATCCCTGAAATATTTTATGAGCTTTTGGAAAAGTCCATCTAGCAAAATAAAAATATTCAGAGGAGCTTTTGGCATTGTTTGAATTATTTTAAATTCAAAACAGTGGCAAAAGAATTAAATAAAAGAAAACAGAACAGGAATATAAAAAAAAGGAGAGAAGCCCAGCAAATTACCTGGCGCTTACCTGTCCAGCCCAGCCGGCCCAGCTCCTGTGCGGCCCAGCCCATCTCCACCCCTCCCCTGTCGTCTTCCTCCCTCGCCAGAAGGACAGAGGCGAGGCGTGGCGAGCGCCGACGCCGCCCCGGCCACGTCCTGCTTGCCGCCTTCTCCCCGACGCGTCTAGATGGCGCCACGCACCTCCCTGCCTCTCTCCCTCACTCTCCCGCGCTCTCACCCCCTTCCCCTTCCTCTTCTCTCTCTCGCCCGCAGCCCGAGCAGAGCTCATCGCCGCCGCTCGCCGTTGCCGCACCCAGAGCCTCCCCCTCGACCCCTCGGTGTGCCCAGCAGCTCGGCTACCTCGCCCTCATCCTCTCCGCCGAGTCAAGCGACCTCGGACGCCCTGCATCGCCGTCATCGAGCCGTCTTCTTCACGCACGGCCGCCGGATGCCGCTTGTCGATTCGCCGCCTCCGACGCCTCCGCGAGACCACCGAGCTGCTCATCGACCTCGCTGTGAGCCTCCGTGCAGAACCCCTCTCTTTCCCCTCGCGTTTGCGAGCTCTAGGCCATAGCTCCGTCGCGGCCGAACTCCGGCCGCCGCTGACCTCGTCGCCGTCGTCACTGTAGCCACTGGAGCTCCCACCCGAGTACACCAGTGTGCTCAGCGCGCCTCCACGAACCTGCAGCTACCAGTAGCTCCGCCTCCCATGCCCTCTAGCACCATACTCGGTTGCTCCCGAACGCCGGCCGCCGCCACGAGCTCGACTCCGGCGAGCTCGAACCACCCCAACCCCTCCCATTTGGCTCTCTGGATGCGCAAGAGCGAGGGCTATGCCCCGGTGCCCTCAGCGCGCCAATCCGACGCCCCAACGCAAGTCCGGCGTGCCCCCGCCGTGTTCTGTGGTCGCCGTCGGCTGGTCTCCGACGTGCTGATGTGGCGCCGTCGTTAGGGGCTAATGACCCTGCTAATTAACCCCTGTGACACTGACAGCTGGGCCCCGCCGTCTAATTAATCGTAGATTAGTTTCTGTTTAGTTTTAACTAATATCAGTGGGCCCATGCGTCAGCTTTGACTAAGCTGACGTGGCTGTTGACTGGGCCCACATGTCAGCGACACTAATCAGCCCCAGTCACTGACCAGTGGACCCCACTGGTCAGGTTTGACCTGAACCTGCCCTGTTGACCTGATGACGTCAAGGTGATGTCATGCTGACGCATTAAATGATTTTCTGGATTTAAAATAAATCAGAAAATCCAGAAAATGGTATAAACTTCTAAAATTCATAGAAATTCAACCGTAACTCCAAATTAAATAAATTATATATGAAAAATTATCAGAAAAATTCAAGGAATCCATCTGTACCATTTTCATGCATGTTAGAACAACTTATAGCTGCTGTATAGCACAAACCAAATAAAGGGCATTTAAATAATCATATATGGAGTTGGAGTTTGAATCATGTATTCAAACCAACTTCATTTAAATCATAGCTAGGTGTATTAGCTCAAAACACATTCATATTGCCATGTCATGAGCATGCATCATATTGTGCATTGCATTGATTGTATTTCTTCTTTGTTGCCGGTATCTGTTCCCTCCCGGTAGACGATGTTCCGACGTTGAGATCGATGACACTGATGAAGAGCTATATTATCTTCGGAAGTGCCAGGCAAGAAAAACCCCTTGTTCATTCCGATATAATCCCACTCTCTCGCTCCTGCTCTCTTTTACTGCATTAGGACAACAACGACATATTTGTTACTTGCTGCGGTAGTTGAACCCCTTTATACTTTGCATGACCTGTCATTCCACAGTAAATAGATGAAACCCACTAGCATGAGTAGGAGTTGTTTGAGCCCTGTTGTGCCTACTCATTCATGTTTGTTTGTCATGCCTGCTATTGCTTAGAGTTGAGTCAGGTCTGGTTCATCGGGGATGAATCAGAGGTGTGTGAACATGTCCTACTGTGTGTGAGCTAAGTGTGTGAATACGATTTGGTAAAGGTAGCGGTGAGAGGCCATGTAGGAGTACATGGTGGGTTGTCTCATTGCAGCCGTCCTCAGGAACTGAGTTCTGTGTTTGTGATCCATGATTCAGCTACTACCACGCATTGGGCCCGAAACCAATGGACCCTCTCGGCTTCTTAATCACCCTTGTCCTCTGTCCAGGAGTTGCAAGTAGTTTCTGGTGTTTGTAGTATGCTGGAGGCCGTGCGCAGCGCTGACCGTAGGGGTGGGCTGTGATGCGGTAGGCACGTGCCACGGTGTACCGGGCACCCGTTTGGTGTCTCGGGAACCCTGTTCACATCGTTTGGGGCTGTGAGCGAAACTCCGGCCGGATCTCCTCATGGATGGAACCCGAATAGGCGATAAACCTGGACTAGAGACTCGAGTGTTTAGGTAGGCCGTGGCCGACACCCACGTTGGGCTTCCGCTTGAAGGTTGCCGAGTACATGTCGTGTAAATGGCGGTAAGTGGTGAGAGCGTGTGTGAAGAAGTACACCCCTGCAGGGTTAACATCATCTATTCGAATAGCCGTGTCCGCGGTAAAGGACTTCTGGGTTGCTTATATCAGTTCATAGACAAGTGAAAGTGGATACTCTAAAATACGAAAGATAAGCGTGAGTGCTATGGATGGCGTTCTCGTAGGGAGACGGGAGCGGTTCCATAGTGCTGTATTGGTTGGTGAATATGTGGACTCGTGTGCGCCACCTCAAAAGAGTTACATTGCAGTCGTAGTTCAGGTTAGCCACCGAGTCAGAGCTGGCTTGCTGCAGTTAAACCCCACCATCCCCTTTGTTGACAATGATGCATATGTAGATAGATCTGATGTAAGTCTTGCTGGGTACATTTGTACTCACGTTGCTTAATTTATGTTTTTGCAGAGAGACTTCAGTCTCACTAGTAGTTCCACGTGGACTTCGACGTTTAGCTTGTTACCTCAGCTACGATCTTGTGCCCTCGGCAGGATCTGGTAGATAGTCAGGCTTCTCAGCCTTTTTCATTTATAGTTGTCTGTACTCAGACATGTTAAGCTTCCGCATGTGCTTTGACTTGTATGCTCTGATTGTTGGGTCATGAGACCCATGTTTGTAATATCTCGCTCCTTGGAGCCTATTGAATAACTACTTGAGTTATAGAGTCATGTTGTGATGCCATGTTGTATTTGCACATATCGAGCATATTGTGTGTATGTTATTGAAATGCTTGGTATGTGTGGGATCTGACTATCTAGTTGTTTATCTTTAGTAGCCTCTCTTACCGGGAAATGTCTCCTAGTGTTTCCATTGAGCCATGGTAGCTTGCTACTGCTCCGGAACACTTAGGCTGGCCGGCATGTGTCCTTCTTCGTTCCTGTGTCTGTCCCTTCGGGGAAATGTCACGCATTGAGTACCGGAGCCCTGTTAGCCCGCTACAGCCCGGTTTACCGGAGTCCTGCTAGCCCAGTGCTACAGCCCGGACCCACTTGCTGATGACCGACACGTTCGATGCTGGGTCATGGATGCCTGTCCCTGTAAGTCTGTGCCACTTTGGGTTTACGACTAGTCATGTCAGCCCGGGCTCCTTATCATATGGATGCTAGCGACATCATAATATACGTGAGCCAAAAGGCGCAAACGGTCCCGGGCAAAGGTAAGGCGACACCCGTGGAATACCGTGCGTGAGGCCGCAAAGTGATATGAGGTGTTACAGGCTAGATCGATGTGACATTGAGTCGGGGTCCTGACATGTAAACAAATGATGGAAGCTTGATAGCATTGCCAGAAGCCTCTTCATCATCCGGGTCCATGTGCCACGCACAAAATTATACTCCTTCGTTCCTAAATATTTGTCTTTTTACAAATTTCAAACGGGCATATTTTAGAGTGTAGATTCACTCATTTTGCTTCATATGTGCACTCCCTCCGTTCCTAAATATTCTATTCGTCTTTCTAGAGATTTCAACAAGTGACTACATACGGAGCAAAATGAGTGAATCTACACTCTAAAATATGTCTATATACACCCGTATGTACCGGTCCATTTGAAATCTCTAAAAAGACAAATATTTGAGTAGTCACTCATTGAAATCTCTAGAAAGACAAATACTCTGGAGTATATTTAAGATCCGAGGGGGTAGTGCACAACCGCATGGGAGACTCAGCCCGGTCGTTGTGCCGCATTAATAGTGAGTAATGAGCAGTCAAATCATAAGCCCCACCTTTCCCACTGTAAGTTGCTCTGAAGAAGCAACCATCAATACGCTCTTCTTTGAATCCGCTCATACTACTCCATCCGTCACTGTTTATACATCATGCTTCAGAAAAAAGAAAAAAATCTATGGGACCAAGGCGACTAGTGATCGGCCTGAAAAATAGCATTGGTAGTTATAGCACGGCGTCTATTACTAGAGGGAATAATGCGTACACACATGCATGCAGTGCTTCCACCCCGGGTACACACATGCATGCACTTACTCCACTCCTTAGTAGTACAGTACATGGAGAGAAAATTGTGGACTTGATTGTGGTTACCACGCCCTAATTAATTAAGCATTAAACCAAACGAGTCTAAAGTCTCTCTGGTGGTGGAAATGCATTGAGAGAAATGCATCATAATGAAGCGCGCCTTGTAAACTGTGACGGAGGGAGGAGTAGTATGAAGGTGCAAAACCAAGTACAGGTATGGCCAGTTGGTCAACGCACGTCCTCTTGGCATATCACTGACATGTGGGACAGGAGGGTGAGCAAACCGATCTCAATTGACGGCAAAGAGCCAACCCGCCGTTCCTTGAGAGAGATGAGGGGGCTGTTTGGTTCTCAGCCTGAGGTTGCCACGTCTAACCTTAGTCATGCCACAACACCTTAGGCATATGTTTGGTTTATTGCCACACTTGTGGCTTGCCACACTTTTCTAGTTATACGGCCCACAAGTCATAGGCTCAAATTTTTGCTAAATCTTGCCACACTTGTGGTGGCCATTTTGTTAGCCAAACTTTTTGTGGCAGCCATAGTTTGCCTAAATTAGTTGTGGCAAAGTTAGTCATGAACCAAACAAGCCCGAGGAGTGAGAACACACAGACGGGCTCGCACGGAGGCCAAGATATATTCGAGCATGGTTGGTTGATCGATATCATTCATTACATGTTGGGCTACCGTTTTCCACCCTTCTCCGGAATAAACATGTACTTTATCAGAGATAAAAAATAAGAGTATAGACGCTCCACCATGCGGTTCTAGTAGTAGTACTACTCGTACTACTGCGCTTGGCTCTTGGCTTCTTCATGAAGTCGAACAATGGTGGTACTCCGCATGTTGGGTACTACAGTGTATGCCTCTCACAATATGACACTGAGTGGACTGATGCATGTCCACCGAGGGTAGGTTGCATTAGTCAAAAGGCGTAAGCGAGCTTCACCTTGTCCTGCAAGCTTCTCCTCGTTCTACGAGTTGACGGGACACACCAAAAAGTAGTGCTAGTCCATACTCCCTCCTTTTCGGTTAATATGGCTTTGAAACTACTACGCGGACGATACTTGTTCGGACGAAAGCTGGACGATGGTGAATCCATTGGCATGTCGTAGTTTGCTCATAGGCATGGACGGCTTGATTAGCACTGTTGTGCAAGAATCGTGCACCATGAGTCGTCTACATAGCAGCGCTCATATGGCTTAATCTTTTTTGCGGGTAAATGAGAGAGCTTTATTCATATATAAGCATTCTTAGGACGATCAGCCAAGACACTGGTCACTAGGAAGCGAGGTACCCCGCAAAAAAAGAAGTAGGAAGCGAGGTGTTTCATCAAGCCAGCTCTTCGCCACATTCAAAGTGCAGCAAGCACGGTTCGCACGAAGATGGGCCGCAAGGTTTGCTGACCTGTTTACATGCTGAATAACAAAAAAAGAGGAAATATTACCGAGTGCTACTATTTGTAACATGATATGAGCCAAAATTAAGCGAGAATTGTGGCAAGTGTTCCATGCAATCAACTTCCATTATCACATGCGAGAACCCTCAAAGAGAACCAAATGTGCTGAAGATTGCTTTATCACATTTTAAAATTATAATAAGAGTGCAGACGCTCCTCCATCCGGTTCGCACTAGTATAGTACGTACCTTTATAGACTATAGTAGTAGTACTAGTAAACTTTGCGCTTGGTTGTTCGCCTATTCGGGAAGTCGAACAATAATAGCACTAGTAGTAGTATAGTGTATGCTTCTGGCAATCTGACACCGAATTAACTGTTGCACGTCCACCGCCTGAGCGAGGGAGAGCTTGCATTAGTCAAAAGTTTCTCCTTGTCCTGTGAGCCACCGCGCGCAAGCTTCTCCCGTCCTGCAACCTTCTCCTCATTCGGCAAGTTGACAGGACACAACAAAGTAATGCTAGTCCATACTGCCTCCTCTCCGGTTAATATGGCTTAATTTCAAATGAGATAAATACACTGTCTGTCACTATATATTTGTAAAAATACGGTCAGTGGACTTCATAATACGCTCATTGCGCTTTATATATATATATATATATATATATATATATATATATATATATATATATATATATATATATATATATATATATTCTGGTGTTTATACGGTCACTAGCTCACCCTGACTGAGTATGTGTGTGGATGCACGTGTAGGTTGAGCACTTGAGCGTGACCGTGTGTGTTCCGTCGTGTGATCGGACATGCATGCATTAGGGCGTCACACGCGTTTTTGCGTCCATGTGTATGTGTGAATGTTGCATACACGTAGGGGGAGTATGTGTAGGGGCCACTAAGGAGCAGTTAAATCACACAGTAAGTTAGTCGGAAGAAGCAACCATCATTTCACTCTTGAATGACACGTACGCAATATAAAATGGTTGATATGGAGAGAAAAAGAAAACCACTATATATACACTAGCAGGAGCCTAACCTACAAGCCTGCTTGCTTAGGTTGCTCTCTTCACAAGCATAGAACGACGGGCCTGATCCCGTAGCTGGGGGAAGAGAACAATGTTCTGCGTAGACGCGGTCGACATCGGTGTGGGAGAAAACCCACAGTCGGTGCGTCCCAATCGGGGGTCACCACGGTATGGGCCGATGCCGTGTCCCAACCGCCCTTCTAGCTACAACCCGACTTCCCAGGCAGTCCATCTTCCTTTTGGAGCCGGCTTGCTCCACTGCCGTAGCTCCATCTCCATGTCGATCTTTCTCTACTTCTACCGGCTTCTACTTGTGATGAGTTTATGTCTCATGAACTAGTGCCAGTACTATTATTCTAATCAAACTTCTTCAATATCTCTGCCATCAGGGATGCTCAGGTCGATTTTAGTGGAACTGCACAAAAGCATCGTATGATCCGAGGGTGCCAGTCGTCTTTCCTTCGACAGGTTCTAACTGGCCAGGAAATTAAATCATGTTTACGGTTTAGGGTTTAAGTCGTAGTGACCCCATTAGTAGTTTTTTTTCATACACGCTCTCACAACTTTTTTCTTTAGTTGTGAAGTAAATATTGGCTATGATCTATGAATCATTGAGATGCATCAGCATGCGTGTTAGTTTTCCTTTGTATTTGATGGAATGTTGTAACGGAGCAACCTTGGAATAAGAATGAAAATGGAGTGGAAAGTTTCCGTTTTTCCGGAGAAAAAATGGAAACGGAGAGAAACCAACATTTCGTTTTTGTTGGATCGCGCCATTGAGAAAAACCAACGTTTAAATGACGTCTGTCGTGTTCGTGTCTCACCCTCCTCCACTGCTCGACCCCACACGATCGCTCGGCATGCCACTCACCGCAAACCGAGTATACGATAACTTTCCCGCCTGCTTGTTAATGGATCGCGCCATGGAGTACTAGCACTACTGGAAGAGATTGACGAGTTGGGGAGGAAAGCTAGCTGTAGCACGGACTCCCAAGAACTTTTTACATGCATGTAGCCGGCTATTGCGACCTTTTAACGCGGAGCAGCCGCGTGCACCCGGAAGCGGCGCGGGCAACGCTCTCTCGGCCGGCGCGCCGCTTCAATGCCGGCGCCAGTGAGAGCTCGCGTTCGCTCTGGCGGGCATGAATGCGGCACTGACCATTTTGGGCGGGAAGCACGCGCGGGTGATGAAGAGGGTTCGGGTTGGTCAGGACCGGCCGTGGCAGCGGTCCGGACGTGCGCAAACAAGAGATGATGTACGTTAATATTGCTGCGTATATAATTAACAACGTAAATAATGTGCCAATTGGACAAATATGATTGGAGATGGAGATGGAAATGGAATTTTATGTAAACACGGATATACATGTCTATGTGTGTGTGTGCGCGCGATGACTCTCGCGACCTGGAAGCGGGGGCGTGTTTTTGATCGAGTTTTCTTTCTTGGTATGTTAGAAAATCAGTTTGTCTAATTCACATCTAGATGTTATTTAAGGATATCACATCTAAGCTCCCACAAATACATAATGTAGCAACAAGAAACAAAAAAACTAGGAAAAAATAGACCACAAACAGAGTGGACATCAACTTAGGGTTTGCACTCTCCACACGCTCGCCGCACTACATATATGTTACACGCTAGAGGCTCAGCGTTCATTTGCTAGGGTTTGCTATATTCACAGTCTCTCACCCTATCTTCACCAGATCTAAACAAGACTGTGTTGGCCTCTTGTCTCTCTCTCCCCCCTCACAGCTGGTGAAGGAGGCGTCCGTATCCTGTCCCACCGGGAAGGGAAGGAGGTGCAGCGTTCACTCTATCGCCTTCGGCGAGGGAGGCAATCCACTGCCGGCTGCGCTGTTCTCTTTCACCCAGCGCCTGTGCGGGAGGGCCACCAACCCCTTCTTCCTCGCTGCCATACGTAGTGTGGGCAGATCCGGCCTCCCGACGCATGCCTTGCCACATCCCAACGACCCTAAGGTATAAGTTTCTTTAAAACGTTGCTCTAGCTGCATGTGGATCTTTTTCGATCTGTAGTCGAATCTAGGTCTTGGTTCAAAGAGGAAAGAATGGTGCCGTGGGCTGGAGCAAGAATCTAGGACGTGGTTCAATGAGGAAAGGAGGGGCGGAAAGTAGTATAGACTGGCTATCCAACCGCTTTGTAGGTCGAAAAGGGAAAAACGGGGTAACCCGGTACACACATCTGTAAGGAACCGATCTCTTTGTTGAAAAGGGAAAGAAACTGGGGGGTCGGGTAGTTTGTGCAGGACTAGATTTGCTGCCCTCACATAGGAAGAAGGTTCAAAGAGAACAAATATGGGACCAGCGCATATATGCTGCTTGGCTACATACTGCTGCCCATTTATACGTGTGGACGCACATGGTGCTGGCATGTCCCATACAGCTATTTTGCTGTTGTTAATCTAAGAATGCCGCCAGAAAATTGAAGCAATGCCACTGTTAAAAGTAAATTACATTTTTTAACGAATGTTGTTTCAAGAAAATGTCTCTGTTAATATGAATCAATGCAACCTTTTAGAAATGCTACTGTCCTACTTTGTTTTCCATCCAAGACAAGTTAGATGCTTCTTTCTGTCGCTGTTTGTTTCATCCTCCTTCATCGGCAAGTAATTGTTTCCTTTTTTGCCTCTGTTAAAACACGGGTATCGATTCAACTTGTTGCTATTGCAACATTTTACTTTGCTAGTCGAAACACTTATATTTTAAGAGTGTTTTGTGCAGTTCAACTTGAACGTCACACTGGTGACTTTGCTTAATTTTGGTAGAACTGCACAAAAGGAGATCGAGATTTGTTTCCAGTCTTTGTATCGATTCAACTTGTTGCTATTGCGACATTTTGCTTCGCTACGCAAAACACTTTGCTTGATTTCAGTGCAACTGCACAAAACGAGATTGGATTTCCTATTCGTGTTGGCAGATTCGTATTTTATCTTGTCCATCTCAAGAAAGGTCAGTACAGGCCTTCATCCACATGATTGTGCAGTGTGCTTTGAGATGTTGTGCTACTTATATTGGTATTGTTTTAAATAAATGTTGAATTGAAGCTATTGTATTGCTGTCTTTTCCCATTAAGTAGTGAACAAAAATGGGACCAACCCAGACATAATGCTTGTTGCTTTGTTACAACAAACTCTGCATCACCCCCTTTATAAGTAGATGGAAGCACATATTGTTATTGTGCCCGCTCTTCCCTGGAACTGTTTATGCTTTTCGTTAATCTAATGCCGCTGGTAAAATTAAGCAATGCCACTCTCAGAATTAATTAACTACTGAATCTTAGTTCAAAACTACAACACTTGTTAGAAAAATGGTACTATCCTGCTTTGTAGTTCTTTCTACATGTTTAACCAAGGTATTGTTAAGATAATGTCTCTGTTAAAATGAATCAGTTGCATTGTTTTAGGAATGGTACTTTTCTGCTTTGTCGTTCTTTATACATGTTGAAATAAGGCATTGTTAAGATAATGTCTCGGTCAATATGAATGAATCACACTGATGGAGAATTGCTACTCTCCTGCTTTGTTTCCCATTAAGATAAAGTAGATCAGTAGATGCTTTTCTTTTGGGAGTACAAGTCATCAACCGTTATTTCTTAGTAATTGTTTCCCTTATACCTATTGTTGCTTACAGGGATATCAAAATTAAAGCTCGGTTTTATTCTGACTTCGATTTTAGTTGAACTGCACAAAAGGAGCCAATGTGTCCAAGGCAAATTGCTGCATTACTGGGTCCAGTTGGTTGTTCCGCTTTGCATAAAGAAGCAGTCACTGTTTGTGCTACATTACAGAAGGAATGACCGAGAAGCTTTACAGAGTATTATTAGACACCGGTGACATGACTAGTGTGCAGAGACCATTGGCAATTTAACAACACATGGAGTGCCCTGGGCAAAAAGTGCCCAAACAAGTACAAGAAGCTACGACAGGATGATCATAGGCATTAAATATTTTGAATGGAAAAGCTTATCAAAGTTTAATCATTGATGTTAGCAAAAAGACGTTAGTTTAATATATTGGAATTGGAAAACCTTGTCAAAATTTGCTCATTCATGTTAGCCAAAAGACATGCATTTGATATTTTTGAGTGGGACGCCCTTGTTGTGAGCAACGTCGAGTGTTTTTTCCTATTCTTGTGTTTAGTTTAGAAGTAAATAGTTACTCTGCTGAGATATTCCTGTGTTAAGAGTTTGTTCTGAATATTGTCTATGTAATGCCAGGCCTTGTGTTTGATTGCAAAGTTGATATTGGAATGTTGTGGCATGCGGCATCACGAGCTGTTCACCGTGCCTCCTGAGAATAATGCTTCGTATTGTTTTGCATGTCGATCTAATGCCAGTGAGTTGCTTGTTAAGAAGATCATCCTCTTCTGTTGTTTTTGTGCTTAAGAAGTTCATCGTATGATGTTTCATTCATAGCCTATACGACAAGTCGGGTAGGTTAGACGTGAAACCATATGATCTTCCGACCAACTCATGATATTAGGCCGTGATTGGATCGTCGTTTTCCAACCAAAACCGCTTGTAAAACTGACGCTTGTAAATTAAAGCAGATGGTCTCGAGCGAAGGCGCTTGGTTGGTCGATTTCGACTAGTAAAATATCGGAAGTACTTCACACACGATAAAAATGCTGAACGACACTCGGACGATTGCTAATCCAGCCGTTAGCTGTTGTTTCAACCTTGCCCATGGACGGCATGATACGCACGTCGTGCATGTATCGTCTGGTAATGTCGTCCATATAGCAGTGCTCGTAAAATATACACTGGTCTCTCAAATTACACGTGTAACCCGCCGGTTTTACTTACAGACCTCGGGCCCTCGGTTTCATTACGCCTGTATTTTACGTGTTGTTTCGATGACGAGTAAATTACACTTGTATGTTAATACAGGTTTGAAATAAACCAGAGCTCCCAAGCGCTGCCTTACCGTTTCATGCCGTCTCAGTTTCTCGAAGGTGCTCATAGGTGTCCGATGATCCTGGCTTCCTGAATGAGCAGCGGGCGCTGTATCAGACCATCCGTAGGGCCCGTGAGGCCCTCTCCATTGTCCTTCGAGTTGTTGCGCTTGTTGTGGCACCGAGCATTGTTAACATCGTCAACGAACATGAGAATTCAGGAGATGACTTTATTTTGACTGGATGACACTAGGGACCCACTAGGGCCATAGCCGTACGTACGCAAGTGCCTCCTTATTATGTACAACTATATTTTTTTTTGCTTTCTCCTGGTTTCCTGACATCACGGTCCCACGCCATTGTCAACCTATGTAGTCAATATAAACGAGAGAATTGCACAAGGTGCGGCCGACAGCTGGGACCAAGCAGCTCGAGCAGTATTTGTGTTTTTGAGGCGTGAGCACTGCAGAGTTTTTCTTGGCGATGATTTCGTTGTTGTTCAGAGGAGAGCAGGGTATTAACTGGGCGGGCTGTGGCCCGTCTAGCCCAGGCCAGATATCCAGCCCAGATACTAATTTTTTCAAGATGAAAATGGCTAGCCCAGCTATACGTCTTTTTGAGGAATACCCAGGCAAGGTCAACTTGTTATTCTCCGCCCCGCTGGGCTGCAAATCTTTCCTAGGAGGGAAGCATTAGGCTTAACAGGAAAATGGGCTTTAAAAAATAATAAATGAGATGTAATTATAAAAACTGGGCAGTAACTATAAAAAAATGCACCAAACACGAAATTAGTTTATAAAATATTATTTATGGATTTTGAAAATCTTAAATTTTCATTGTTGCGCGCGCCATGTTTCATTGAATTTTTACGTAATACAAATTGATATTTAATCTAACTAGAAATTTCAGGATAAAAATATTTCGGATCCCATCAAAATGTGGGAAATTTTATTGAATTCTGTCTTCAATGGTTGGTTGAAATTATTAATCGTTGTCCTAGCTAGAAAATGGGCTGTACTTTTAACAAACTGTAAATGGGTTGTTGTAAATTCCATTAGAATTCAAAAATGGGTTGTGCATTCTTACAGAACGCAAATGGGCTATAAGTTCTCTACCACACACTTGTGGGCCTACTAAGTGACGCGTCCCCTAAAATAAATAAGTTGACGCGTATGCAAGGCTTTGTCAACTTATTATAGTCAACACACGGTTCTAGCAGCAGTGGCCGTTGGATGTCTATCCAACGGATGTCGTGCTTCTTCTTCAATCTCGGATATTCTTAGCTTCGGCCGCCCAAAACATGATTCCTCCCCCTGACATCTGGGGCGCACTGTTTCGGAGGTTGACCTGTGGGCCTACTAAGTTGGAGTGTACCAAGGGCTTTGTCAACTTAGTTAATATAAACGATTCTAGCTTCAGTGAC
Organism: Triticum dicoccoides; assembly: GCF_002162155.2. Lineage (NCBI taxonomy): Eukaryota > Viridiplantae > Streptophyta > Magnoliopsida > Poales > Poaceae > Triticum > Triticum dicoccoides. The sequence goes on along the minus strand of NC_041380.1, from coordinate 168,590,491 downwards.
CGTACGATGTCCATCCAACGGCCGTAGTGCTTCTTCAACCTCTAGTCTTCTTGGTCCAGCCGCCCAAAGCAGCGTCGGTCGTGCCGCCTCCTCCTGCCTCCCGTGGCCGGCTGTGCTGCCGTGGAGGCCTCACCGCCCCCATACTACTCCCACCGCTGGCCAGGCTATCCCTCCACTCACCCACACCCCCTGTTATTCTGTGGCTACGGCAACCTCACACCGCAGCCGAACCAGTGAACACTCGTACTCCTCTCCGCGTGGGCATCCACTGCTGCGTCTTGCCTGGCTCCACGTCGTCCCCTTCCTAGGCCTCGCCGTCGTCCACCGCCGTGGTGCTCTCGGCGCGGCGTGGTCAATGTGGTCAACGACCGACTTCCATCGGAAGAGTACTATACGTGAAGAGGCTGACAGCTGGGTCCGCGGCAGCCGCAAGGAAGTGCCTCCTTATTACGGGGAAAATAATTATTCCTCCACCTGACAGCGGGGACCCACCAGACGGGCCACCAGTATTTTGCAAACAAAATTGTTTCCCTTGACTGCTGGGACCCACTGGACGGGCCACCGTATTTCGCAAAAAAACATTCCCCCCGCTGTCAGCTCGGACCCACCGGAAGTGCCTCATTACGCACAAAAAATGAATACTCCCCCGGCTAGCTGGGACCCACCTTGGTGGGATGCTGACTTGTGGGCCTACTAAGTTGACACGGATGGAGGGCTTTGTCAACTTAGTAAATATGAACGATTCTAGCTCCAGTGACCGTATGATGTCCATCCAACGGCCGTAGTGCTTCTTCAACCTCTGGTCTTCTTGCTCCAGCCGCCCAAAGCAGCGCCGGTCGTGCCGCATGCTCCTGCCTCTCGTGGCCGGCTATGCTGCCGCAGAGGCCTCACCGCCCCCTACTATTCCCACCGCTGGCCAGGCCCTGCGGCGATGGCAGCCTCACAGCATAGTCGAACCAGTGAACCCTCGTACTCCTCTCCGCGTGGGCTTCCACTGTCGCGTCTTCCCCGGCTCCGCGTCGTCCCCTTCCTAGGCCTCGCCGTCATCCACCGCCGTGGTGCTCTCCGCGCGGCGTGGTCAACATGGTCAAGGAACAACTTCCATCGGAAGAGTACTGTACATGGAGAGGCTGACAGCCGGGTCCACGGCCACAGCCTAGTTTTTTTGTGATTTACCAAGTAAGTCGCTTTGTCAGGCCTGTTGGGCTGCAAATCTTTCAAGACGAGGAGAGCTTTCATTTGGATGGCCGAGAAAATGGCCCATCAGTAATGAGAAATGGGCTGTACATTTTTAAAACACATCAAATCAGCAATTAGTTTCAAATATCATTTTTTTCATTTCAAGATTTTAAATTACATCAATTTTTATGCGTGGAGAATTTGTTGGATTTTATATTGATATACATTTATTTTTAAAATCAGTTTGAATGTGAGTCGAAATTTCAGGATTAAAAATAGTTTGGACCGCACCGAAATATGCAAAATTTCGTATAATTTTTTAACCGTGGCCACAATATAGGCTGTAATGCTAACAAAAAGAATATGGGCTCCAAAAAAAACCTTAAGAATTAGCAAATGGGTTGTAAATTATTAGAAATAATGGTAGATGGGTTGTATGTTGTTTTCCACATATTTGAGGCTTTCCTAAAAAAAGGTTGACGCACAAGCACTGACTGTTGGATGTCCATCCAACGCCTTCGTGCTTCTTCAATCTCTCTTCCTGCTCCAGCCGCTCAAACAAGCGCTGGTGTGACTGCCAGCTCCCTCCTCCCCTTGGCCGGCTGTGCTGCCGCGCAGGCCTCACCGCCCCATCGTACTTCCATCGCTGGCCTAGCCATCCCTCTACTCACCCACACCTGATGTTATTCTCCAGCGACGATAGACGAACCAGTAAACCCTCGTACAGTCGTACTCCCCTCCGCGTGGGAAACAACTGCCGAGTCTTCCCTGCCTCCATGTCATCCCCTTCCTAGGCCTCGCTGTCGTCCACCGCCGTGGTGCTCTCGGCACGGCGTGGTCAATGTGGTCAACGACCGACTTCCATCGAAAGAGTACTGTGCGTGGAGACGCTGACAGCTGGGTCCACGGCCGCAGCAAGGAAGTGCCTCCTTATTACGTGTAAAATATTTATTCCTCCACCTGACAGCGGGGACCCACCGGAGGGGCCACCGTATTTTGCTAAAAAATGTTTCCCCCTGACTGCTGGGACCCACCAGCTACACCTTCTATAAGGGCATATTTATCCCTAAGGTGTTTTGGTGATTGATGACAATGCTTTTGCAGACTAATCGTGTGCCTTGAGTTTCCCAGACATTTCATCACTAGGCACAAGACGGTTTGGTGCCCCTCGAAGACTGTTGAAGACGACGTCTTTTCTACGTTTCTTTTTGGTGGATTTGAGTCGTAGGAAAGCCGTACTATTAAGAGGGGGTCCGCGTCGGAAAGGTTTGGGTGGAACCATCACGTACACGTTTTCTTCCTTGTCCCCTCCTTTCCCCTGCACTTTGGAGCATCCTCCGTTGTTCCACTTTTCCCTTGTCCTGACTGCTGTTGGTGGGCTTGCGGTAGTACTGCTCCTTGTTGAGCGGTAGTACCGCAGGCACCCGCGGTAGTACTGCACTTCGGTGCGGTAGTACTGCACTTCGGTGCGGTAGTACCGCAGGTGCCCACGGTAGTACCGCTCCTCTGGAGCCGCAGTACCGTGGCCCCCAGGCCAAGTACCGCTCCTTCGCGGTAGTAGGGGCGGATGTAATTTTTTACATCCGCGCCACTGTGGTAGTACCGCATCCCTTGCGCGCTAGTACCGCGCCCTGGCGCAACTGCCACGCAGTAGTACCGCTCCTCTGCGGTAGTACTATGTCAGATTTTTGCTTCTTCCGTTTACCAGCGGAAGTAGGCACGGATGTATCTTTATCCGCGCTCTTCCCGGGCTAGGGGTTTCCTGCCTTGTGGTAGTACCGCAAGGGGGAGCGATGGTACCGCGCCCGTGGCAGTACTACCCTCAGCTCTTGTGCTACAAGTCTGCCCTAGCTGCTGCTGCTGCGGTAGTACCGCGGGTCCGCACGGTAGTACCGCGTGGCCTTGCGGTAGTACCTCTTATCAGCAAGCGGAAGTACCGTGTGGCCCTGCAGTAGTACTGCTGGTCTGGGGCGGAAGTATTGCTGGTCACGGGCTGGTACGTGGATAACGGTTGGATATTTGTCCTAAGCTATAAAAGGGGTGGCTTCTTCCTCTGGTTGACTACCACTTCCAACCCTAAGCTCCATTGTTGCTCCAAGCTCCATTTTCACTCGATCTCACTCCCTAGCCAATCAAACTTGTTGATTTGCTCGGGTGTGGTTGAGAAGGCCCCGATCTACACTTCCACCAAGAGAAATTTGATTCCCCCCACTAATCCCTTGCAGATCTTGTTACTCTTGGGTGTTTGAGCACCCTAGACGGTTGAGGTCACCACGGAGCCATAGGCCATTGTGGTGAAGCTTCGTGGTGTCGTTGGGAGCCTCCAATTGAGTTGTGGAGATTGCCCCAACCTTGTTTGTAAAGGTTCGGTCGCCGCCTCCAAGGGCACCAATAGTGGAATCACGGCATCTCGCATTGTGTGAGGGCGTGAGGAGAATACGGTGGCCCTAGTGGCTTCTTGGGGAGCATTGTGCCTCCACACCGCTCCAACAGAGACGTACTTCCCCTCAAAGGGAAGGAACTTCGGTAACACATCCTCGTCTCCACCGGCTCCACTCTTGGTTATCTCGTGCCTTTACTTGTGCAAGCTTATTTGTGATATATCTCTTGCTTGCCTGTGTTCCTATCTTTGTTGCATCATATAGGTTGCTCACCTAGTTACATATCTAGACAACCTACTTTGATGCAAAGTTTAAATTGTTAAAGAAAAGCTAAAAATTGTTAGTTGCCTATTCACCCCCCCCCCCTCTAGTCAACCATATCGATCCTTTCACCTTTGCACGCAAGGAAGTGCGTTCGGGCAAAAAAAACGATTCGCCCCCTGACTGATGGGACCCACCAGCTACATCTTCGCACGCAAGGAAGTGCCTGACAGTCGGGACCCACCTGGTCGAATGTATGTAGCGTTGTCATTCTGGTCGCGAACGTGTACGTACATATATACTGGTGGATGTAGAGGCGCGCACGTGTCATAGTAGAGGCGCGCACATAGCATGTACACGTACGTACGGCGGCCAGGGTGCAAGAAATAAAATATGGCCATGTATGTGTACATACGGGCGGGGTCTCGAACGCCTACTCGCGCATACGTACGGTCAGGGCTCATTGACATGGCTGGGTCAGAACGGAGAAACAGCATCGTCGTCGTGTTCATGGGGAGGCAACGGAATGCGTCATGTTCATGGGGAGGCAACGGAATGCGTCGTGTTCATCGGGAGGCAATGAAACGCGTGGGAGCCAACCGTATGGGTCGGAACGGAATGCGTGGTCGTGTTCGTCGGGAGGGCTTGGACAGAACAGGCGATGGAAACGAGGCCTAGCGTACCGCACAACGGAGGAAACGGCCTTGTGTTCGACCGGCCATGTTCGAAACGGGATCCTGTTCATCGGGAGGGGTCTGGCGTACCGCAAAACGGATGAAACAGACCTCCTACGGTCGAAACGGGGGTCCTGTTGATCAGGAGGGGTGTGGCATACCGCAAAACGGACGAAACAGACTTGTGTTGGAGCGCTACGGTCGAAACGGGGGTCATGTTCATCGGGAGGGGTGTGGCGTACCGCAAAACGGGACTCCACGGGATATTGTTCATCTCCACCGTCGACCTCCTCCAGCCTCCACGGGCTCCTGTTCATCCAGCCTCTACCGCGCGCTACTCCACCGGCTACTGTTCAACCACCCCTCCACGGGCACCCCTCCACCGTCTACTGTTCATCCAGCCCTCCACACCATGGGGTCCTGTTCAACCACCCCTCCACCGTCTACTATTTATCCAGCCCTCCACCACACCACGGGGTCCTGTTCATCCAGAGGTAACGCCACCGCTCACTGTTCATCCAAACCCCCCGCAACGCTCACTGTTCATCCCAGAGGCCGCATCGATCGACTTCAGTTAGCAGCAGTAGCGAAGGAATCGCTCGATCGGTTCAGTTAACAGCCATCGATTGATCGCTCGGGTTCAGTAACGCGTAGCCTGCAGTGCAATCGCTCGGGTTCAGTTAGAGCCCAACGCCTTGCTTAGGTTCAGTTAGAGTCAATGCCTCGCACACACGCGCGTACGTGTACGAGAGAAACGCGCATCGCTCGGCCCCGACCTCCCACCGTAACCGGGAACTCCCCGAAATTTTCCTTGCCCTCGCTTCTACCATGGTTTTTTCTGTCATGGACGGCCCAAAGAATGTCATGCAGCTGCGTCTCCGGCCCGCCCAGGACGAAAAGCCCATTTTCTGTCATGATTTTTTGTCATAGAAGTAGGAGCCCACCACATCTATGATGATACCGGGTTTTGTCACAATTATCATCATAGAAGTGTCATATGTATGACGAAATTTTTTTCGTTCGGCCCAAAATGTCACGGATGTGTCTTTTTTTTGTAGTGTACGTCTTTGCGACAAGGTAACAGTAAAGGTATTGATATAACTTCACACGAGAATGATGCATGCGTAGTTAACTTGAATACATCATGTGTTGAGTTACCTGTTGATTTGAGCACACCACCTATTCTAGAGAATCATGTTACTGTCATGAATGCGCATGCGATCAAACAGTTGAAATACCAACAATTTTGAGTGCACCCACTGAATTAAATGTTGATCCAAAAGAACCATGTGAATCGGGGAATAAATCAGATTTGGATCAAATACATTTGAAAATAATTGTGCCAATGTTTAATCATTTTGATATGACCTCTAATATTGTGATGATTTTGTGTCAAATGACTTATTGCATGTTTGCTTATTTAAGCATGTTGTAGCATGCAAATTTGATACAAGGAAGATTTATTCACCAATGTTGGGATGGTTTAATGATAAACATTGTCAATCTTTTGATATGAATAAGAGCTTTAATTATATGTGCAAACTGGGTTGCAATATTTTCATGCCTTCTACTTCTTGTGATAATATTTTGGTTTTATATTTTATGTACTATGAAAGTTACTCATGTATACATGTGTCATATGTGAAAAAACCAAGGGAAGTAAAAATGGATGACATATACATATACAACATGTACACATTATCTCTTTTGTTACCCACATTTTAGATTAAGTAATGCCGAGGATGGCTTTATTTTCGAGAAGGTGAGGATGATGAGGACATGACTACCTTGGATACGACCAAAAATATTGCATACATGCATATTTGTTCGGTGATTTCTAATGCAAACTATACAATAATTTATTTATGTTATTCAGGACAAAAATACTTCACAAACTTTTGTGTCATGTCTAATTGCAGGTGTATGGGACATTTGTGCAATCCACATACAAAGATAAGAAAAAAAGAGAAGTTTAGGTTCTGTTCAAAAAGTCCTCTCACGTCACTTTTAGCACAAGAGAAGATATAGTCCAAGTCTCTCATGTTTTGGACTCAGATTCAGATTGCACACATATACCTGACTCAAAACGCTAATATATCTTTCATTCGGACTCCGGATTGGGTGATTCTTTTCTTGTTGGAAAGTAGATTTCGTGCACTTTCCAATCCAGTTGAATTCACCTTCAAATTCGTCTGGAGCATTGAGATACTGATGAGATAATGCGACGTTGCAACAGAATCCGAGTCAAACTACAAGTCCAAAAGTGTTACATCACCCCCACTTGGGCTCATTGGCCTTGTACGACCTAGGGTTAGTTTTAGGCTGCCTTGGGACGTCCTCCCACCTCCTTGGCCGCCACCCCTTGCTCCTATATAAGTAGATCAATCTAATAGCTTTTCCTTAGGATTTGTTTAGTTAAAAGTTAGCCAACGCAATTTCGTGTAATTCATTTGTGTCCAACGACCAGACCAAGACCGCTTTTGCATCCCTAATTTTATCAGTAATTCATATATATTTGCAATATTCAGATTGCATTATCATATTCTTGCTTGTTCTTTGATTGCATGCAGGAATAGACCTTCGTGGTCAGGCTGATCATGCTTCCAGTATCGTCAGTAACCTCAGGAGATTGGTTTAGCGATTGCTAAGGCGCAACGTTGTGCACGTTTCTAATCGGATCGTCAAAGTCGACTCCATCAAATCGATAGCTATCATCTCATCGAAAGATCGAGACACCCTCGCCTCTATCAACACCCTTTCCCGCACACCCAGAGATGCCGGGAGGCGGATGCGGAGCTCCTCATTGGTAGCGCGCGGTGTCGACCGGGCAGAAGGCGACGCCGACCATCCATGCATCACCAAGGTGGATCACGCCTCTACCAACACGTGCTGCACATCCATAGAGAAATTCTACCTTGGCGTCGATGAGTGAATTGGTCAATATATAGGTTTAATTGTGTATGAACTTTGTATTTGCTATGTATGAACTCCGGTGATGTGATAAATTATTTATAGCGCAGACTGATTTTTTAAATTTACTAGCTAAGTGTCCGTGCATTGCTACGGACTAACAAAATATATATACAAAGAGAAAATTCATGTACAAAATATATATATACAAAGAGAAAATTCATGTGACATGAGAGCCAAAGGCTATTTTTATGGATGATATCCCATGGTCATGATCTGGTAGGTACACGTATCTCGTCTTCGTCTTTCATCCAGACTACCTGTCTGAGCTACCACGTGACACTCGACTTCCTTCTCCCACCATGCATGCTTTTTATCTCCTATTTCCCCACCTCTGCCTTGCCGACAGTACCGAGCTAGTTTCTTGTCCAACTACCATAATCTTCTCCGGTAGGGCATCCCTTAGATTATTAATGAGTTGTACATGTCGCAAATAAGAACAACGAAAATGGATACTAAATTTCTGATGAAAAATGAGAATTCAGGGCATTCTCCGGTAGGGCACCCCCTTAATAGAATGTCCGTGCGTTGCCATGGGCCTTTTGTTGTATATATAAAATTGAGTGAATTTTTTGTCTTTTCCAACAACATCCGCCTCAACACCCTTGTCAATGAATTATGTTTATACGTCGACATAATCCATTTTCATCTCTTCTGATTATCATGCGCAACAAATAGATAAAGAATATTTATTTTTATGCATCTCTTCTGATTGTTAAAACTCAACGTTTTTTCAGTCCGGTCCTTCATAAAGCTTTGCCAATCGACATTTTCAAAGCATAGATGTTCATTTTTAGTACGAGTGAGTGGCATCCTACTTTTTAGTAGAGTGAGTCGCATTCCAATTTTAATACTGTAAGCTCACCTATAAATCATTTGCTGGTAATTATTCTCCAGAAATAACTTTTTAGAGTATCTGATATTCTTCACTATATAAAGGTATGTGACTTTTGTCTCATAACAAACAACCGCTTTCCCTAAAAAGGCACCGCTCCTTTTCTTCTTATTAAAAAAACAATTCACTCTCTCATTCTCCCATCTCATGTCACAACACTCACACTCACATCTCATCCTCCGGTCTGCTCTCCTTGTTGACATTGTTGGCATCAAATCACACCACGGTGTTCAACCCGTACCTTCCTCTCAGCGTCGGTTCCCCTTCCCTTCATGGCATTGCCCTCCCCCTCCTTTCCCATCTATGACATCCTGGGCAGATTCCCATTGCCATGGAATGTACATCGTATTCTTATGCACACCACACTTTATTCTTCTTCTTCATCATCTTCTTTTGCTCTCGTCATGACCACCTCACATTCTTGTCAAGAAACTCAATACAATTGTGTTGTTCTTCTCTCAAACAAGTTTCAATGCAATTGTGTTGTTCTTCTCTCAAGCAGGTTTTGATGCTCTAACAACAGCCTCACGAGCTAGTCGTCGTCGTTGTTGGTGGTGGTGGTGATGACGACATCGTGGAGGGCCAAGAGGTCTCTGATGCCGCCATGACCTATCCTTGCCTTCTGTATTCGACGATCTGAATACATGATGTGGCAGAACGACAAGCTCATACTACCTCCTTGAAAGCCAACTGTTAATTGGAGGAGCCAAAGGTCCCGGGTCTTGTCATGCACCAATTTTGACGTTGGCTCTTGAACAACCTAATCACAAGGACACATGGAACAACATGATAAAAGAAAATGCCATGGCTATGTTCATCTAATTAGATGGTTTCCAATGAAGTGAAATAAAAAGAACCAGACCTATGCTCATATACATCCGAACAATATGTAAAAGCAATGGCCAACATTACAAAGAAAACAAAGAAGCTGCAACATTGTAAAATAGATTTAGTGACCCCATGTTTATCCAGACCATGTATCCCTTTCAAAAAAACTTCAAGAATGCTAAATAAGTCTATCTGCATGCCTGAAAAAAATAGTGAGTATCCACACTAAGCAGAAAATATCTTGACATAAGGTGATGGATTTCTAACACAAACACCTTTAGATTGGTTGCTTAACTGGTTCTCGGCTTCTTAAAGATCCGTGTCCTTCCTGCATAGAAGAAATGTATCTTGCATCAAATGAGTTCTTTTACAGTACCCTGAGTTTAATATGAGTCATCCATTTGTTCAGATCCAACGGCGTGCTTAAATGGTACTCCATTATAAGCATCAAGGAGTACTGCAGCCAAATACCAGGGAGTGCCTTAATTACGAGGGTATATTCGTCATGTACAAGAGCTAGACTCAGATCCAAAGTTTGATGACTAGTATGATGCTATTCCGGCGGTCAGCTGCAGCGAGTTTTTTGATCATGCTCCAACTTATGCACCTTCGATCATGCGCCAGCGAGTTCTTCGATCATGCACCAGCATATGGTCCTTCTTCCCTTGGCGAAGAGAAACACAAAATCATGCAGTCATGAACGATCCAACAACGATTTCTGAATCACGTTAGTTTACCGTCAATCAATACTGTTGATTGAATATGGACATGGGGAAATTTATGATCAGCAAATTACAGGGGCGGCCCATTTGATTTCAGTAACGCCGGCAGATTCGTTTATAACAAAGGAGATTGTTTTGATTTCAGCAGCACTGGCAGATTCGTCTATAACAACGGCGACGGATCTCAGAAACTGAGATGGCGGCGGCTGATTTGGTCGCTATGGCGGCGCCGTAGACACAAGTTAATTGGATTAGGGTAATCAAACCGCCACGTGAACTGTAAAATGTCTCTAACGCCCTCCAATATTAATGGCTGGATTTAGTTGGTACTCCACATAGGCCTTGGGGAGTACGAGGGTACCGCAAAAAGACTCGCATCAGATATGACATTTGATACTTAGATTCAGTTACATCCAAGAGGGATGCATAAACCCGTTAGTACTTACAATATAGAAGCATCATGCTAGTTCTCTTTTTCAGCATGATTACACAATTAACACCAAATAACAAAATAAACTTGTTCATCTAACTACTGGTGAATCGATGAGTATATATGCTTATGTGTCTTACTGTGAGTACATAAGACTTATATATGGATAGATGGATACAGGAGCACGTACAGGCCTATCCTTCAGCAGCTTTGACGAAGTGTCGTTTTCTCGTGTATGCAGCATATTGCCTCTAGATACTTGCTCTTCATCTCCAAATCCCTGGCATACATAAAAGAAATGTATCTTGCATCAAATATGACATTTGATACTGAGATTCAATTATATCCAAGAGGGATGCATAAACACGTTAGTAATTCCAATATAGAAAGCATCGGGCTAGTTCTCTTTTTCCAGCATGGTTACATAATTAACACGACATAACAAGATAAATAACATAAGATTAGAACTAAGGTAATACCCGCTTCTTCCCATAATAAGTGTCGTGGATTTAGTACAAAATTAGTACAAAGTTTTACTAAATGAGTGACACTTATTTTGGGACGGATGAGTATATTCAAGTTAAGTTTGCAAGGTTATAACCTCGATCAAACACAACCTATGAAAAAGAATTGTGTACTGCTTAGTGTGGATAACTCTATCTGATTGGGGAGTTTAGACTGCCCTCCATCCAGCTCACCCATGTGAAAGTACAAATTAAGGAGAAAGTATAAACCTGATATAATAACAGGGGAACAAGTTTATATGCAGGAGACGCCATATTTTCTTAAAGATCCTTCCATAACAGTTAATTGCCGTCTCCTATGCATATATATTTTGCTGATAAAAGGTTTTGTTTCTCCAGCAAAAATGTGAAGCTAACCTGAAAGGACCAAGCACACGCATGTGGAAACCAAGATTAAGAACACAAATAATCAAAGAAAATGAACCTAAGCTAGGTTGTTGATGGCATGCTCAGCTTGGTCCCTCTGGATGACAAGTAAAAATAAATAAGGAAATCTATTTGGATATAATCCAACAAAATAACTTCATGAGAGATAATGATTTTTGTAAAAGCAGGTCCTTAAGAACAATACTCTAGATAGTAAGGGGGAATAAATTCTAGAACAATCTACCTTGGTAGACCATGCAGTATTATGATGGCGGTCACTTCGCACCGTCGGGCCAGCTTGTATGGACTTGTATTCATATCTATGATTCTGTTTCCTGGTCCAATTGCTGGCCTTCTTAAGATCTGGATGCATTAAATTGTTTAGTACATGCAATTGTCGACTGTAAAATTTATGCATGCATGTAGTCAAATAAATGTAATAATATGGCAGGATTTAGAAACTTACCGTTCTGACAATTTTATCTTCAGAAAGACATAGAACTCTGGTTCCAGGAAGGTAATGTCCCTGAGATGAAAGAAAGTAAGAACAAACAAGTTGGGAGTATGCAATGCATTGTCCGCATAAAATAACCAGATTATCATCCTACTTACATTTTTCTCAGCTTCCAATGCATCATTTAGGGCCGGACACTTTTCCCAAAGTAATGGAACTTGTTGTTCTACTTTCATATTCTAACCTTCAAAAATATCCTGAATATCCATGTAAAGGTGTTGGCATTTGGGGGAGTCCATTGTTGCAGAAATGAAGCATTGCAAGTAGCTTCCCCCATCATCTAATTTCATATAGATGTCCATTGGATGAATTTCAAGATGAAAGAGAATTAATTACTCTAAATGATATTCAATGTAAAAAAAATCAAAGATAGTTAAGCATACGGCGAATACATCACTAAAGAAAAGGAGTAATTGTAGAAATAATTGAGAAAAATAATAGCAACAGAGAGCATATTTTGGGTCTGAGATCAGGAAGTCAGGTATAGTTGATGTTTCAGTACAGAAATTACATTTCTATTTTTAGTTTTAAAAAAAGCATTGTCTTCCTCTTCATGACTACACAAAACGCAAACATACAGATTGTTGCAAATTAAATCCAAACAAGAGAATGAGTTTGTCATGTGTAATTTATAGTACATATTTGTGAGGATAAAAAACAAATTGTCGCCCCTAATTAATTACATCTAACTAAAAAATCTCTAGTCTAATACTGCAGTACGGATTCCATCTAATTAAAGAATTTCTGCAGCCTAATAATGTAGTATGGTACTGAATTGTTGCATGGCTCAAGGAGAATTAAAGAATAAATTAAAGGAGACTTGCCGGAGTTGATGAGTCACTGGATTATGTGCATTGCATAGTAGTAACCAAAAGGAGACTACCAACTGGATGCATTAAATTGTTCAGTACATGCAATTGTCCACTGTAAAATTTATGCATGCATGTAGTCAAATAAATGTAATAATATGGCAGGATTTAGAAACTTACAGTTTTGACAATTTTCTCCTCAAAAAGACATAGAACTTTGGTTCCAGGAAGGTAATGTCCCTGAGATGAAAGAAAGTAAGAACAGACAAGTTGGGAGTATGCAATGCATTGTCCGCATAAAATAACCAGATTATCATCCTACTTACATTTTTCTCAGCTTCCAATGCATCATTCAGGGCTGGACACTTTTCCCAAAGTAATGGAACTTGATGTTCTACTTTCATATAATTTGGGGGAGTCCATTGTTGCATAAGTGAAGCATTGCAAGTAGAGTCCCCCCCCCCCCATTATCTAATTTCATATATTTGATGTCTATTGGCTGAATTTCAAGATGAAAGAGAATGAATTACTCTAAATGATATTCGATGTAAAAAATCAGAGATAGTTAAGCATATGGCGAATACATCACTAAATAAAAGGAGTAATTGTAGAATTAATTGGGAAAAATAATAGCAACGGAGAGCATATTTTGGGTCAGAGATCAGGAAGCCAGGTATAGTTGATGTTTCAGTACAGAAATAACATTTCTATTTTTAGTTTTAAAAAGAAAGCATTGTCTTCCTCTTCATGACTACACAAAACGCAAACATACAGATTGTTGCAAATTAAATCCAAACAGGAGAATGAGTTTGTCATGCCTAATTTATAGTACATATTTGTGAGGATAAAAACAAATTGTCGCCCCTAATTAATTACATCTAACTAAAAAAACCTCCAGTCTGATACTGCAGTACGGATTCCATCTAATTAAAGAATTTCTGCAGCCTAATAATGTAGTATGGTACTGATCAGTTGCATGGCTCAAGGACAGTTGAAGAAGAAATTAAAGGAGACTTGCCGGAGTTGACGAGTCACTGGATTATGTGCATTGCATAGTAGTAACCAAAAAGAGACTGCTACCTTTTGAGCACTTGCGTTGGTTTTCCCTTGAAGAGGAAAGGGTGGTACAGCAAAGTAGTGTAAGTATTTCCTTCAGTTTTTGAGAACCAAGGTATCAATCCAGTAGGAGGCTACGCACGAGTCCCTCGCACCTACACAAAACAAATAAATCCTCGCAACCAACGCGATAAGGGGTTGCCAATCCCTACACGGTCACTTACGAGAGTGAGATCTGATAGATATGATAAGATAATATTTTTGGTATTTTATGATAAAGATGCAAAGTAAAATAAAAGCAAAGTAAAAAAGCAACGGAAATAACTAAGTGTTGGAAGATTAATATGATGGAAGATAGACCCGGGGGCCATAGGTTTCACTAGTGGCTTCTCTCAAGAGCATAAGTATTTTACGGTGGGCGAACAAATTACTGTTGAGCAATTGACAGAATTGTGCATAGTTATGAGAATATCTAGGTATGATCATGTATATAGGCATCACGTCCGAGACAAGTAGACCGACTCCTGCCTGCATCTACTATTATTACTCCACACATCGACCGCTATCCAGCATGCATCTAGAGTATTAAGTTCAAGAGAACAGAGTAACGCTTTAAGCAAGATGACATGATGTAGAGGGATAAACTCATGCAATATGATGAAAACCCCATCTTGTTATCCTCGATGGCAACAATACAATACGTGCCTTGCTGCCCCTACTGTCACTGGGAAAGAACACCGCAAGATTGAACCCAATGCTAAGCACTTCTCCCATTGCAAGAAAGATCAATCTAGTAGGCCAAACCAAACTGATAATTCGAAGAGACTTGCAAAGATAACCAATCATACATAAAAGAATTCAGAGAAGATTTAAATATTGTTCATAGGTAAACATGATCATAAACCCACAATTCATCGGTCTCAACAAACACACCGCAAAAGAAGATTACATCGAATAAATCTCCACAAGAGAGGGGGGGGACTTTGTATTGAGATCCAAAAAGAGAGAGAAGAAGCCATCTAGCTAATAACTATGGACCCGAAGGTCTGAGGTAAACTACTCACACTTCATCGGAGAGGCTATTGTGTTGATGTAGAAGCCCTCCGTGATCAATGCCCCCTCCGGCAGAGCTCCAGAATAGGCCCCAAGATGGGATCTCGTGGATACAGAAAGTTACGGGGAATTAGGGTTTTGGCTCCATATTTGATCGTTTGGGGGTACATAGGTATATATAGGAGGAAGGAGTACGTCAGTGGAGCAACAGGGGGCCCATGAGGGTGGAGGGCACGCCTTGGGGGGTAGGCGCGCCCCTACCTCGTGGCTTCCTTGTTGGTTGCTTGACGTAGGGTCCAAGTCTCCTGGATCTTGTTCGTTCCAAAAATCACGTTCCTGAAGGTTTCATTCCTTTTGGACTCCATTTGATATTCCTTTTCTTCGAAACCCTAAAATAGACAAAAACAGCAATTCTGGGTTGGGCCTCCGGTTAATAGGTTAGTCCCAAAAATAATATAAAAGTGAGTAATAAAGCCCAATAATGTCCAAAACATAAGATAATATAGCATGGAGCAATCACAAATTATAGATACGTTGTGGACGTATCAAGCATCCCCAAGCTTAATTCCTGCTCGTCCTCGAGTAGGTAAATGATAAAAACAGAATTTTTGATGTGGAATGCTACTAGGCATAATTTCAATGTAATTCTTCTTAATTTTGGTATGAATATTCAGATCCGAAAGATTCAAGACAAAAGTTCAATGTTGACATAGAAATAATAATACTTCAAGCATACTAACTAAGCAATTATGTCTTCTCAAAATAACATGGCCAAAGAAAGTTATCCCTATAAAATCATATAGTCTGGCTATGCTCTATCTTCACCACACAAAGTATTTAAATCATGCACAACCCTGATGACAAGCCAAGCAATTGTTTCATACTTTTGACATTCTCAAACTTTTTCAATCTTCACGCAATACATGAGCGTGAGCCATGGACATAGCACTATATGTGGAATAGAATGGTGGTTGTGGAGAAGACAAAAAGGGAGAAGATAGTCTCACATCAACTAGGCGTATCAACGGGCTATGGAGATGTCCATCAATAGATATCAATGCGAGTGAGTAGGGATTGCCATGCAACGGATCCACTAGAGCTATAAGTATATGAAAGCTCAACAAAAGAAACTAAGTGGGTGTGCATCCAACTCGCTTGCTCACGAAGACCTAGGGCATTTTGAGGAAGCCCATCATTGGAATACGCAAGCCAAGTTCTATAATGAAAAATTCCCACTAGTATATGAAAGTGATATCATAGGAGACTCTCTATCATGAAGATCATGGTGCTACTTTGAAGCACAAGTGTGGTAAAAGGATAGTAGCATTGTCCGTTCTCTCTTTTTCTCTCATTTTTTTTATTTGGGCCTTTTCCCCTTTTTATGGCCTCTTTTTTTATTTGGGCTTCTTTGGCCTCTTCTTATTTTATTTTATTTTTCGTCTGGAGTCTCATCCCGACTTGCGGGGGAATCATAGTCTCCATCATCCTTTCCTCACTTGGGACAATGCTCTAAAAATGATGATCATCACACTTTTATTTACTTACAACTCAATACTTGGAACAAAATATGACTCTATGTGAATGCCTCCGGCGGTGTGCCGGGATATGCAATGAATCAAGAGTGACATGTATGAAAGAATTATGAACGGTGGTTTTGCCACAAATACAATGTCAACTACATGATCATGCAAAGCAATATGACAATGATGGAGTGTGTCATAGTAAACGAAACGGTGGAAAGTTGCATGGCAATATATCTCGGAATGGCTATGGAAATGCCATGATAGGTAGGTATGGTGGCTATTTTGAGGAATGTATATGGTGGGTGTATGATACCGGCGAAAGGTGCGCGGTATTAGAGAGGCTAGCAATGGTGGAAGGAAGAGAGTGCGTATGATCCATGGACTCAACATTAGTCATAAAGAACTCATATACTTATTGCAAAAATCTACAAGTTATCAAAGCAAAGTATTACGCGCATGCTCCTAGGGGGATAGATTTGTAGGAAAAGACCATCGCTCGTCCCCGACCGCCACTCATAAGGAAGACAATCAATAAATAAATCATGCTCCGACTTCATCACATAACGGTCCACCATACGTGCATGCTATGGGAATCACAAACTTTAACACAAGTATTTCTCAAATACAAAACTACTCAACTAGCATGACTCTAATATCACCATCTCCATATCTCAAAACAATTATCAAGTATCAAACTTCTCATAGTATTCAACACACTCATAAGAGAATTTTATTATTAATCTTGTATACCTAGCATATTAGGATTATTTAAGCAAATTACCATGCTATTTAAGACTCTAAAAATAATCTAAGTGAAGCATGAAATATCAATAGTTTCTATAAAACAAATCCACCACCGTGCTCCAAAAGATATAAGTGAAGTACTAGAGCAAAACTATATAACTCAAAAGATATACGTGAAGCACATAGAGTATTCTAATAATTTCCGAATCATGTGTGTCTCTTTAAAAAGGTGTGTACAGCAAAGATGATTGTGGTAAAATGAAAAGCAAAGACTCAAATCATACAAGACGCTCCAAGCAAAACACATATCATGTGGTGAATAAAAATATAGCCCCAAGTAAAGTTGCCGATAAAAGTAGACGAAAGAGGGGATGCCTTCTGGGGCATCCCCAAGCTTTGGCTTTTAGGTGTACTTAGATTATCTTGGGGGTGCCATGGGCATCCCCAAGCTTAGGCTCTTGCCACTCCTTGTTCCATAATCCATCAAATCCTTACTCAAAACTTGAAAACTTCACAACACAAAACTTAAAGTGGAAAATCTCGTGAGCTCTGTTAGCGAAAGAAAACAAAATAACACTTCAAGGTACTGTAATGAAATCATTCTTTATTTATATTGGTGTTAAATCTACTGTATTACAACTTCTCTATGGTTTATAAACTATTTTACTAGCCATAGATTCATCAAAATAAGCAAACAACACACGAAAAACAGAATCTGTCAAAAACAGAACAGTCTGTAGTAATCTGTAGCTAGCGCAAGATCTAGAACCCCAAAAATTCTAAAATAAATTGCTGGACGTGAGGACTTTATCTATTAATCTTCTGCAAAAAGAATTAACTAAATATCACTTCCCAATTCAAAATGGCAGCAGTTCTCATGAGCGCTAAAGTTTCTGTTTTTTACAGCAAGATTAACAAGACTTTCCCCAAGTCTTCCCAATGATTCTACTTGGCACAAACACTAATTAAACACAAAAAACAACCAAAACAGAGGCTAGATAAATTATTTATTACTAAACAGGAGCAAAAATCAAGGAATAAAAATAAAATTGGGTTGCCTCCCAACAAGCGCTATCGTTTAACGCCCCTAGCTAGGCATAAAAAGCAAGGATAGATCTAGGTATTGCCATCTTTGGTAGGCAATCCATAAGTGGCTCTCATAATAGATTCATAAGGTAATTTAATTTTCTTTCTATGAAATTGTTCCGTGCCTTTCCTTAACGGAAATTGGAATCTAATATTTCCTTCCTTCATATCAATAATTGCACCAATCGTTCTAAGGAAAGGTCTACCAAGAATAATAGGACATGAAGGATTGCAATCTATGTCAAGAACAATAAAATATACGGGCACATGATTCCTATTTGCAACAATAAGAACATCATTAATTCTTCCCATAGGTTTCTTAATAGTGGAATTCGCAAGGTGCAAGTTTAAAGAGCAATCATCAAAACCACGGAAACCTAACAAATCACACAAAGTCTTTGGAATCGTGGAAACACTAGCACCCAAATCACACAAAGCATAGCATTCATGATCTTTAATTTTAATTGTAATAGTAGGTTCCCACTCATCATAGAGTTTTCTAGGGATAGAAACTTCCAACTCAAGTTTTTCTTCATAAGATTGCATCAAAGCATCAACAATATGTTTGGTAAAAGATTTATTTTGACTATAAGCATGAGGAGAATTTAGCACGGATTGCAACAAGGAAATACAATCTATCAAAGAGCAATTATCATAATTAAATTCCTTGAAATCCAAAATAGTAGGTTCATTAACATCTAGAGTGTTGATCTCTTCAATCCCAACTTTTATCAAATTCAACATCAAGATCTAAAAACTCCAAATTTTTGGAACGCCTTCTAGGTAAAGGTGGATCATATTCAGTCCCATCATTATCAAGTTTCATATTGCAAAACAAAGATTTAATAGGGGACACATCAATAACTTTTAGATCTTCATCTTTATTATTATGGAAACTAGAAGAACACACTCTTATAAAGGAATCTTTCTTAGCACGCATCCTAGCGGTTCTTTCTTTGCACTCATCAACGGATTTGAGATACTCATTGATATCATGCTTAGGAGGAATAGATCTAAGTTTCAAAGAATCAACATCAAGAGAAATTCTATCAACGTTCCTAGCCAACTCATCAATCTTAAGCAATTTTTCTTCAATCAAAGCATTGAAATTATTTTGTGAAGTAATAAATTCTTTAATAGTAGATTCAAAATCAGAGGGCATCCTATTATAATTTCCATAATAATTGTTGTAGGAATTACCATAATTATTAGAGGAATTACTAGGATACGGTCTAGGGTTAAAGTTTCCTCTATATGCGTTACCAGAATTATTCCTACCAACAAAATTCACATCCATAGATTCGTTATTATTCTCAATCAAAGTAGACAAAGTCATATCATTAGGATCAGAAGAAACACTCTTAGTATCAAATAATTTCATAAGTTCATCCATCTTTCCACTCAAAACATTAATTCCTTCTATCGCATGCACTTTTTTATTAGTAGATCTTTCAGTGTGTCATTGAGAATAATTAACCATAATATTGTCTAGGAGTTTAGTAGCTTCTCCTAAAGTGATTTCCATAAAAGTTCCTCCCGCGGCCGAATCTAAAAGATTTCTAGAAGCAAAATTCAATCCGGCATAAATTTTTTGTATAATCATCCACAAATTCAAACCATGTGTTGGGCAATTACGTATGATTAATTTCATCCTCTCCCAAGCTTGTGCAACATGTTCATGATCAAGTTGCTTAAAATTCATAATATCGTTTCTAAGAGAGATAATCTTAGTGGGAGGAAAATACTTAGAGATAAAAGCATCTTTGCACTTATTCCAAGAATCAATACTATTTTTAGGCAAAGACAAAAACCAAGCTTTAGCACGATCTCTAAGCGAAAAAGGAAATAGATTCAATTTAACAATATCATTGTCCACATCTTTCTTCTTTTGCATATCACACAAATCAACGAAGCTATTTAGATGGGTAACGGCATCTTCACTAGGAAGGCCGGAAAACACATCTTTCATGACAAGATTCAGGAAGGCAGCATTAATTTCACAAGATTCAGCATCGGTAAGAGGAGCAATCGGAGTACTAATAAAATCATTGTTGTTGGTATTGGTAAAATCACACAATTTAGTGTTATCTTGAGCCATCGTGACAAGCAAGCAATCCAACACACAAGCAAACGAGGAATGGGCAAAAAAGAGGCAAATAGAGAAAGAGAGGGAGGATAGAGAGAGAGGGCGAATAAAACGGCAAGGGTGAAGTGGGGGAGAGGAAAACGAGAGGCAAATGGCAAAAAATGTAATGCGGGAGATAAGGGTTTGTGATGGGTACTTGGTATGTTGACTTTTGCGTAGACCTCCCCGGCAACGGCACCAGAAATCCTTCTTGCTACCTCTTGAGCACTTGCGTTGGTTTTCCCTTGAAGAGGCAAGGGTGGTGCAGCAAAGTAGCGTAAGTATTTCCCTCAGTTTTTGAGAACCAAGGTATCAATCCAGTAGGAGGCTACACGCGAGTCCCTCGCACCTACACAAAACAAATAAATCCTCGCAACCAACGCGATAAGGGGTTGTCAATCCCTACACGGTCACTTACGAGAGTGAAATCTGATAGATATGATAAGATAATATTTTTGGTATTTTTATGATAAATATGCAAAGTAAAATAAAAGCAAAGTATAAAGCAATGGAAATAACTAAGTGTTGGAAGATTAATATGATGGAAGATAGACCACGGGGCCATAGGTTTCACTAGTGGCTTCTCTCAAGAGCATAGGTATTTTACGGTGGATGAACAAATTACTGTTGAGCAATTGACAGAATTGAGCATAGTTATGAGAATATATAGGTATGATCATGTATATAGGCATCACGTCCGAGACAAGTAGACCAACTCTTGCCTGCATCTACTACTATTACTCCACACATCGACCGCTATCCAGCATGCATCTAGAGTATTAAGTTCAAGAGAACAGAGTAATGCTTTAAGCAAGATGACATGATGTAGAGGGATAAACTCATGCAATATGATGAAAACCCCATCTTGTTATCCTCGATGGCAATAATACAATACGTGCCTTGCTGCCCCTACAGTCACTAGGAAAGGACACCGCAAGATTGAACCCAAAGCTAAGCACTTCTCCCATTGCAAGAAAGATCAATCTAGTAGGCCAAACCAAACTGATAACTCGAAGAGACTTGCAAAGATAACCAATCATACATAAAAGAATTCAGAGAAGATTCAAATATTGTTCATAGATAAACTTGATCATAAACCCACAATTCATCGGTCTCAATAAACACACCGCGAAATAAGATTACATCGAATAGATCTCCACAAGAGAGGGGGAGAACTTTGTATTGAGATCCTGTAGGATCAAAAGTATGTCTAGATGGGGGTGATTAGACTACTTGACCAATTAAAAATCTATCCTTTTCCCAATTTTAGTCTTTGGCAGATTTTAGCTATCTTAACACAAGTCAAGCAATCTTAACACAATTCAAGCAAGCATGCAAAGAGTCTATGAGCAGCGGAAAGTAAAGCATGCAACTTGCAAGAGTGTAAAGGGAAGAGTTTGGACAATTCAAACGCAATTGGAGACACAGATGTTTTTGTCGTGGTTCTGATAGGTGGTGCTATCGTACATCCACGTTGATGGAGACTTCAACCCACGAAGGGTAACGGTTGCGCGAGTCCACGGAGGGCTCCGCCCATGAAGGGTCCACGAAGAAGCAACCTTGTCTATCCCATCATGTCCATCGCCCATGAAGGACTTGCGTCACTAGCGGTAGATCTTCACGAAGTAGGCGATCTCCTTGCCCTTACAAACTCCTTGGTTCAACTCCACAATCTTTGTCGGAGGCTCCCAAGTGACACCTAGCCAATCTAGGAGACACCACTCTCCAAGAAGTAACAAATGGTGTGTTGATGATGAACTCCTTGCTCTTGTGCTTCAAATGATAGTCTCCCCAACACTCAACTCTCTCTCACAGGATATGGATTTGGTGGAAAGAAGGTTTGAGTGGAAAGCAACTTTGGAAGGCTAGAGATCAAGATTCATATGGTGGGAATGGAATATCTTGGCCTCAACACATGAGTAGGTGGTTCTCTCTCAGAAAATGTGTATTGGAAGTGTAGGTATGTTCTGATGGCTCTCTCCACGAATGAAGACTGAATTGAGAAACTCGGTCGGACCGATTTAGCAAACCTAGTGACCGTTAGGATTTTTGGTGGGACTAAGATGCAACTTGGTAGGACCGATATGGTTAGGGTTAGGGCATAACATAATCTCGGTGTGACCGATTACACAAACTCGGTGGGACCGATTTTGGTAATAAGCTAACCAGAGAGTTGGTCAGGTAAACTCGGTGGGACCGATCACTCATTTCGGTGGGACTGAAATGTTACAAAAGGGAAACAGAGAGTTTACATTACAATCTCGATGGGACCGATTGCTCATCTCGGTAGGACCGAAACGTTACGAAGGGAAACAGAGAGATTACAACCCCATCTCGGTGTGACCGAGATCCCTATCGGTGAGACCGATTTGCCTAGGGTTTGTGGTAGTGGCTATGACATCTGAACTCGGTGGCGCCGGATAGAAAGAATCGGTGGGGCCGAGTTTGACTTTTGGTTTAGGTCATATGTGGATGTGGGAAGGTAGTTGAGGGTTTTGGAGCATATCACTAAGCACTATGAAGCAAGAACCTCATCAAGCAACACCTCATCCCTCCTTCATAGTATTGGCTTTTTCTATAGACTCAATGTGATCTTGGATCACTAAAATATAAAATGTAGAGTCTTGAGCTTTGAGCTTGAGCCAATCTTTTTGTCCTTAGTATTTTGAGGGGTCCACTTTCCTCATCCATGCCATGCCATTCATTGAGCTTTTCCTGAAATATTAATCTTGGAATAATGTTAGCTCAATGAGCTATATGTTGTTAGGAATTACCAAAACCACCTAGGGATAGTTGCACTTTCAATCTCCCCCTTTTTGGTAATTGATGACAACATATAGATCAAAGCTTCGACGAATGATAATAAGAGTGAAAAACATTGTCACTTTGAGAAGTATGTGAAAAGCAAGAGCTCCCCCTAAATTTGTGCATAGTTTATGGTTTGCTTTGGACTGCAAATGCACAGAGAATTAGGCTCATGGGTTACTCTTCCATGTCACATACATCTTGGTGGAGCACTCAAAATGATAATAATTAAATACATGCACTCATCACCAAGCAAAGTGAATGATCATATAGGGATAAAATGATAATGTCATCCAACAAGCATTAATGTAGCATATGATCAAACACACATGGTCATTCAAGTATCACATAGACAGAAAGTATCTCAATCAAGCAAATAAAGTTCAACCACCAAAGCAAGAGAGAATAAAAAAGCAACGCTCTCTCTCGAAGCCTATGATCTATACATTTTTCTCCCCCTTTGGCAACAAGTTACCAAAAAGTTCCTAGAAAATGCATAGCACTAAATCGTCTCTCGGGCTTGGTCTTCAGGTGGTGGTGTCCGGATAACTCCAAGAACGAAGGCTTCAGTCGATGTAGATGGAGCTGATGGAGTAGGTGTTGGAGCTGGTGGCACTGAAGTTGTAGCTGGTGCAGATGAAGTTGCTCTGGTGTCTGGAATAGGCACTGCAGCAGATCTCTGAGCTCTATGCACTCTAGCAAATGCATCAGTGGTTGTCTTGCCCTTCCTCTCCTGCATATTATCCTGAAGTTGCTCCACAACAGACTGGATCTCAGTTGCCTTCACATCCATGTCATAGAACTTCTACTCTATGATCCTTTCCAAGCTCTCCTGGTTTTGAGTCAGGGTGGCCATCCCTTTCTCAATCCTTAGAGTGGATGCAATCAAGTAGCCGAGCTGATCTTGCTTACTCTTCAAAAGATACTGAGATGCCTCTTCCATGGTTGGCATCTTTGCAGCTTTCTCTGCCTTTGCCTTCTCCCTCTTTGCTTGAACGTGCACAGAAGATGGTTCATCCTCATTCATGACCACTTGGTTGTCCTCAAAGTCTGGATAGATGGGCAGGTGCTCCTTGTCTAGCAGATATGTGATAGTGCCCATCTTGGAGTTAATCAGCTCCTGAATTTGTGGGGCATATCCACAACTCCTCTTCTGATCTACAGCTATCCTCTTTATGGTTTCCACTATTAGGCTCATGACTTTGAACTTCTGTGGGACATCAAAGATGTGAAGCAAGTTAATTGCATGGCCTCTGATCATCTTGTGATCACCTGACTTTGGCAAGAGAGTGTGCCTAAGGATCCAGTTGATAGTTGGCAAGCCTGACAGAAGGTAATGTACAGATCCAAACTTGTGTGTCTCAAGAGCAGCATTTGGGATCTCCTTGTACATGTGTGCCATGGTGTTGTGATCCTTCTTCTTGTTGGCATAGACATCCAAGTCATCTTCACTCTTTTTCTGGGGCATTGATCAACTTAGCCCATTCCGCAACTGTGGACTGGTATGTAGTGCCCTCAGACATCCAGACTATCTTGCCATCTGGGTAGAAGTGAGCTGTGGAGTAGAACTGCATGATAAGCTCATCATTCCACTTTGTGAGCTTCTGAGCCACAAACTCATCAACTCCACAAGCCTTGAAACTGTCATATACTCCTGGATAATGTTCTTCATTCTCCTTGATGTACTACCAGTTGAACCATCTCATGTCACATACTATTGGTTTCTTGTCAAGCAACATTGTCTCATAAAAATCCTGTTGTTCTTTGGTATGGAACCTATAGTCCACAACAGTTCTCCTTCTCGTGACATATGGATTTGACTCTCTTCATAGCCTCAATCCTGAGTCCTTCCTGATCTTCATGTTTTCTGCTACAGGATGAGCATCATTATGATTTGGAATTTTTGGCTTTAACTTCCTCAAAACATTTGTCTCATCATCTTCTTCTTCAGCAACAGTTTCAGGCACTGGGGCCTTGTTTTTCTCAGCAGCTGGAATGTTCCTAGTACTCCTCTTTGGTGCAGATTTGGGTTTTGGAGCGGCTGGCTTAGAAGCTTCTTTGGGCTTAGATGAAGCAGCCACTAACCTTATGGCATCTCCCATAAGTTTCTGTGCCTTAGGTGCTGGTGCAGCATCTTCTTCCTCTTCCTCTTCAGAGTCTCTCATGATTGAGGATCTCCCAAGCACTCTGGCAATGGTCTTCTTGACCCTCTCTTTCCTCTTCTTCCCTTCTGCAGCAACCTCTTTGGGTTCATATTCCAAAGCTACTTCAGTAGAGGCTCTTGCTTTAGACATGGGAATTCTCTTTGCAGGTAATTTGGTCTTCATACCAGGCTTAGTTGCAGCAGCAGTGCTATATTCCTTTTTAACCACTTTCTTCTTGGAAGTGGCCTCATCCTCAACTGCCACATAGTCTTCATCCTCAGATTCAGAAGTTTTCTTCTTTCTGGCCCTGGTGGCAGCTTTTGGCAAGTTGCTGGGTGTGCTCCTGCTTCCATCATCTGAGCTGCTAGAGGGACTAGTGCCCTCACTCAAGTGAACCTGCTCCTCTGACTTGTTCTGGCTGTCACTTTGATCAGACATGATGCAAACACTGACGGCTGACCATGTGAATAGATTATAGATGAGGTAGAGTGGATGAGCATCACAAAGTACAGAGTTTTTTGCAAAAGAATGAATTAAAAACTTAGTTTTAGTTTTCCTCAGAAAGCATTTCGGATCAACCGATTTGTAAACTTGGTGATACCGAAGCAGCTTTTGGAACCTAAACTAGTGAACTCGGTCAGACCGAGTCATAGTTCGGTGGCACCGAGACTGCTAGGGTTTCACAAAGTCCTGAACTCGGTCACACCGATTTGCAATTCTCGGTCAGACCAAGAATTGCATGTGTAATGGCCTGAGCCGAATCGGTGGTACCGAGTTCCACAACTCGGTTGGTCCGAGATAGTTTTGGCGGAAACCTAACCCTAAATTTTCAAATCATCTCTAATCTACGGAGTGTTTTGACTGGATAAGATAGTTTCAATCATGGCAAGATTCATGGCGAACACAATGTGCTAGGAATCAGATAAGGATAGCACAGTGATCAAGTTCATACCCTAGTGTAGGATCGAAAGTATGTCTAGAGGGGGGTGATTAGACTACTTGACCAAATAAAAGTCTATCCTTTTCCCAATTTTAGTCTTTGGCAGATTTTAGCTATCTTAGCACAAGTCAAGCAATCTTAACATAGTTCAAGCAAGCATGCAAAGAGTCTATGAGCAGCGGAAAGTAAAGCATGCAACTTGCAAGAATGTAAAGGGAAGGGTTTGGAGAATTCAAACGCAATTGGAGACACGGATGTTTTTGTCGTGGTTCCGATAGGTGGTGCTATCGTACATCCACGTTGATGGAGACTTCAACCCATGAAGGGTAACGGTTGCGCGAGTCCATGGAGGGCTCCACCCACGAAGGGTTCACGAAGAAGCAACCTTGTCTATACCATCATGGCCATCGCCCACGAAGGACTTGCCTCACTAGCGGTAGATCTTTACGAAGTAGGCGATCTCCTTGCCCTTACAAACTCCTTGGTTCAACTCCACAATCTTTTCGGAGGCTCCCAAGTGACACCTAGCCAATCTAGGAGACACCACTCTCCAAGAAGTAACAAATGGTGTGTTGATGATGAACTCCTTGCTCTTGTGCTTCAAATGATAGTCTCCCCAACACTCAACTCTCTCTCACAGGATATGGATTTGGTGGAAAGAAGATTTGAGTGGAAAGCAACTTGGGGAAGGCTAGAGATCAAGATTCATATGGTGGGAATGGAATATCTTGGCCTCAACACATGAGTAGGTGGTTCTCTCTCAGAAAATGTGTATTGGAAGTGTAGGTATGTTCTGATGGCTCTCTCCACGAATGAAGAGTGGGTGGAGGGGTATATACAGCCTCCACACAAAAACTAACCATTACACACAATTTACCAATCTCAGTGAGACCGAATTGAGAAACTCGGTCGGACCGATTTAGCAAACCTAGTGACCGTTAGGATTTTCGGTGGGACTGAGATGCAACTCGGTAGGACCGATATGGTTAGGGTTAGGGCATAACGTAATCTCAGTGTGACCGATTACACAAACTCGATGGGACCGATTTTGGTAATAAGCTAACCAGAGAGTTGGTCAGGTAAACTTGGTGGGACCGATCACTCATTTCGGTGGGACCGAAATGTTACAAAAGGGAAACAGAGAGTTTACATTGCAATCTCGGTGGGACCGATCGCTCATCTCGGTAGGACTGAAACGTTACGAAGGGAAACATAGAGATTACAATCCCATCTCGGTGTAACTGAGATCCCTATCAGTGAGACCGATTTGCCTAGGGTTTGTGGCAGTGGCTATGACATCTAAACTCGGTGGCGCCGGATAGAAAGAATCGGTGGGGCCAAGTTTGACTTTTGGTTTAGGTCATATGTGGATGTGGGAAGGTAGTTGAGGGTTTTGGAGCATATCACTAAGCACTATGAAGCAAGAACCTCATCAAGCAACACCTCATCCCTCCTTGATAGTATTGGCTTTTCCTATAGACTCAATGTGATCTTGGATCACTAAAATATAAAATGTAGAGTCTTGAGCTTTGAGCTTGAGCCAATCTTTTTGTCCTTAGTATTTTGAGGGGTCCACTTTCCTCATCCATGCCATGCCATTCATCGAGCTTTTCCTGAAATATTAATCTCGGAATAACATTAGCTCAATGAGCTATATGTTGTTAGGAATTACCAAAACCACCTAGGGATAGTTGCACTTTCAATCTCCCTCTTTTTGGTAATTGATGACAACATATAGATCAAAGCTTCGACAAATGATAATAAGAGTGAAAAACATTGTTGCTTTGAGAAGTATGTGAAAAGCAAGAGCTCCCCCTAAATTTGTGCATAGTTTATGATTTGCTTTGGACTGCAAATGCACAGAGAGTTAGGCTCATGGGTTACTCTTCCATGTCACATACATCTTGGTGGAGCGCTCAAAATGATAATAATTAAATACATGCACTCATCACCAAGCAAAGTGAATGATCATATAGGGATAAAATGATAATGTCATCTAATCAAGCATTAATGTAGCATATGATCAAACACACATGATCATCCAAGTATCACACAGACATAAAGTATCTCAAACAAGCAAATAAAGTTCAACCACCAAAGCAAGAGAGAATAAAAACAGCAACGCTCTCTCTCTTGAAGCCTATGATCTATACATTTTTCTCCCCCTTTGGCAACAAGTTACCAAAAAGTTCATAGAAAATGCATGGCACTAAATCGTCTCTCAGGCTTGGTCTTCAGGTGGTGGTGTCCGGATAACTCCAAGAACGAAGGCTTCAGTCGATGTAGATGGAGCTGATGGAGTAGGTGCTGGAGCTGGTGGCACTGAAGTTGTAGCTGGTGTAGATGAAGTGGCTCTGGTGTCTGGAACAGGCACTGCAGCAGACCTCTGAGCTCTAGACACTCTGGCAAATACATCAGTGGTTGTCTTGCCCTTCCTCTCCTGCATATCATCCTGAAGTTGCTCCACAACAGACTGGATCTCAGTTACGTTCACATCCAAGTCATAGAACTTCTGCTCCACGATCCTCTCCAAGCTCTCCTGGTTTTGAGCCAGGGTGGCCAGTCCCTTCTCAATCCTTAGAGTGAAGGCAATCAAGTAGCCAAGCTGATTTTGCTTGCTCTTCAGAAGATAATGAGATGCTTCTTTAGTAGTTGGCATCCTTGCAGCCTTTTCAGCCTTTGCCTTCTCCTTCTTGGCTTGTGCATGCATAGAAGATGGTTCATTTTCATCCATCACCACAGTGTTGTCCTCAAATTCTGGGTAGATGGGCAGGTGCTACTTGTCCAGCAGATATGTGCATGTGCCCATCTTGGAGTTAATCAGCTTCTGGATCTATGGGGCATACCCACAACTCCTCTTCTGGTCAACAGTTGTCCTCTTGATAGTTTCAACTATAAGACTCATGACCTTGAAATTTTGTGGGACATCAAAGATGTGAAGCAAGTTAATTGCATGGCCTCTGATCATATTGTGATCTCCTGACTTTGGCAAGAGAGTGTGCCTGAGGATCCAGTTGATAGTTGGCAATCCTGACAGAAGGTAATGTACAGATCCAAACTTATGTGTCTCAAGAGCAGCATCTGGGATCTCCTTGTACATGTGTGCCATGGAGTTGTGATCCTTCTTCTTCTTGGCATAGACATCCATCACTCTCTTCTGGAGCATTGATCAACTTAGCCCATTCAGCAACCGTCGACTGGTACCTAGTGCCTTCAGACATCCAGACAATCCTTCCATCTGGGTAGAAGTGAGCTGTGGAGTAGAACTGTATGATGAGCTCATCATTCCATTTTGTGAGCTTTTGAGCCACAAACTCATTAAATCCACAAGCCTTGAAGCTGTCATATACACCAGGGAAGTGATCCTCATTTTCCTTAATGAATGTCCAATCGACCCATCTCATGTCACACACTATGGGCTTCTTCTCAAGCAAGATGGTCTCATAGAAGTCCTGATGTTCCTTTGTATGGAACCTGTAGTCCATAGCAGTCCTTCTCCTGGTGGCATATGGATCAGACTCTCTCCATAGCCTTAGACCTGAGTCCTTCCTGATCTTCATGTTCTCTGCAACTGGATGAGCATCATTGTGATCTGGAATTTTTGGCTTTAACTTCCTCAAGACAACAGAATCATCTTCTTCTTCCATTGCAGCTTCAGGCATTGGGGCCTTGTTCTTCTCTGCAGCTGGAATGTTCCTGGTACTCCTCTTTGGTGCAGTTTTGGGTTTTGGAGCAGCTGGCTTAGAAGCTTCTTTGGGCTTAGATGAAGCAGCCCCTGACCTTATGGCATCTCCCATAAGTTTCTATGTCGTAGGTGCTGGTGCAGCATCTTCTTCCTCTTCCTCTTTAGAGTCTCTCATGATTGAGGATCTCCCAAGCACTCTGGAAGTGGTCTTCTTGACCCTCTCTTTCCTCTACTTCTCTGCCACAACCTGTTCTTTGGGTGCAGATCCCAAAGTCTCTTGAGTAGATTCTCTGGCTTTAGACATTGGAGATCTCTTGGCAGGAACCTTTTGCTTCATGCCTAGCTTGGTGGCAGCAGTTGTGCCATATTTCTTCTTCAGGACTTTCCTCTTTGAGGTGGTTTCTTCTTCCTTAGCCACATAGTCCTCATCCTCTGACTCTGAGGTTCTTTTCTTGCTCGCCCTGGTGGCAGCCTTTGGCAGATTGCTTGGTGTGCTCCTGCTGCCATCATCTGAGCTGCTAGAGGGACTAGTGCCCTCACTCAAGTGAACCTGCTCCTCTGACCTGTTCTGACTGTCACTTTGATCAGACATAATGCAATCTCTAACATCTGACCCTGTGAATAGATTATAGATGAGGTAGAGTGGATGAGCATCACAAAATACATAGGTTTTTGCAAAAGAATGAATTAAAAACTTAGTTTTAGTTTTCCTCAGAAAGCATTTCGGATCTACCGATTTGCAAACTCGATGATACCGAAGCAGCTTTGGAACCTAAACTAGTGAACTCGGTCAGACCGAGTCACAGTTCGGTGGCACCAAGACTGCTAGGGTTTCATGAAGTGCTGAACTCGGTCACACCGATTTGCAATTCTCGGTCAGACCGAGAATCACATGTGCAATGGCCTGAGCCAAATCGGTGGAACCGATTTCATCAACTCGGTCGGTCCGAGATGGTTTCGGCAGAAACCTAACCCTAAATTTTTAATTCACGACTAAACTACGGAGCGTTTTCGATGGATAGAATGATCTAAATCGTGGCAAGATACATGGCAAAGCAATGTGCTGGGGAATCGGAGTTAGAACATCACAAAGTTCAAGTTCATACCCTAGTTCGGTGATGAACTTGCTACGGCGGCAACGGCGGAGATGATCTCGTTGACAGCGGCAGAGACCAGTGACAGGAGGCGGCTGGCAACGAGGAGGGCGATCCGGAGACCTAGGGAGGCAGAGCAGGCTAAGCGCGGGTCGAGGAGGTTCAGAAAGTTTTCCAAAATTTGACCCGTGGATATATATAGCCCAACCCTCTCGGTGTGACCGAGTGGAACAACTCGGTGGCACCGAGATTCATAACTGCAAGCAGTTACTGAAACTCGGTGTGACCGAAAAGTTCGAATCGGTTGCACCGAGGTTGAAAACCTCGATCAACTTAGTGATCTCGGTATGACCGAAATGGGTGAGTCGGTCAGACCGAAACGCATAAAGAAGTTTTGGAAGTTTAAGTCTATGACAAATCGGGGACTCCGAGTGCTCCTCACACAGAATGGTTCGAATCTAACTTGATCAAATTTTGTGATGTAGCATGAATAGAGTTTGAGACGAGAAAAGCATAGATAGCTAGAGAAGGTTCTTAGGCATTCTTGTCCATCCACTTGGCCAAAAGAAAAGGAAACCAATCAATCAAAACAACAAGTGGATGTCCTCAAATGAGCAAATTATGCAACCAACATGCTCACACAATAAAATGACAAATGAAATATGTGGCAAAGCATGCACAAACAATTCTAGCATCTATCAAGCAATTGGCGATGACAAACAATTCTAAAATGACAAATGTTGATGTATATATGAGTATATTGACTTAGGACTCAAATGAGAACATTTGATCATAGGTCATACTCATCGTTTAAGCACAAGTGGGGTTACCACTTTTACATAAAGCGTTGTTGTGTTCACACCATTAGAGTTACTTTAACTCAATTGTTAGAGTAAAGCTCCCTCTAGATGTGAGATCCCCCCTAAGAGGGATGAACTAACCTTGGGTTTTGTCGGTGATGACTTCATGTAGATGTTGAAGATGTGGATGCTCAATGTTGATGTAGATCATTTGGAGCTATCCTTTGGAGTGAGTTGCACTTTCAATACCTACACAGGTTAGTCCCACAAGGAACAAACAAGGATATCCATAGACATAGAGTGATGCACACACAAGATGATGTCTATGAAAGCTTTAGGTTACCTTGTCCCTTGTCTTACCAACAAGAGGGTTTGTGACTCCTTGAACTAGTGCAAGATGTGGAAGTTGATTGCACTTGTTCTTGCCAAAATGGTAAGAGTGAAGTATGTTGGCGGAGTCACCCTCAAGAACTCTCTAGTTCTTCTTCTTCGGGATCCACACCATCTTGATGGGAATCCTCGGAGTTGTAGTTGTACTTGATGAAGTGGAACTTGATGTATTCTTGGGAACCCACTTGACCAAGGCCTTAGGAGCTTCTTCAAATGCATCAATTTCCTCTTGAAGCTTGTCCTTGCCTTTTTGCTTGTGGTTTTGTGGTGGAAGGTCATCTTGAGCTTGTGTCCCTTTGAAAGAAGTAGGATCATACTTCTCTTGTTGAGGAACAAAATTCGTCTTGGGGTATTGATCTTCTTCCCACTCAACTCCATTGGCATTGAACTTTCGTTCAAAACCAATACCTTGATTCTTCTGGTGCCTTCCTTGCTTGCGTACAATTTCCTCGAATTGCTTACTCCCGGCAAGGCTATTGTAAACACCTTTCTCTATAATTCCCTTCGATAAGCTATTTTCTTGCTCAAGTGTAACTTGGCTAAGAGAATCATTAGTGGAATCAAGAGAACTACTAGAAGCAACAACATTGGATTTAGCATGATTATTGTTACTACTAGAGGAAGAATCTTTCTTGTTCTTGTTACTAGACTTGACTTGAGACATGTAAGTGGATAAGAGTAAACGCTTGGCAATGTAAGAAGAACTTTTCTTGCAAAGATCATCATTGATTGCCTTTAAGAACTCATGCTCTTGCTCAAGATTGAGCTTTTCAAAACGTAATTTCTCATGAGTCCTTAAAAGTTCTCGATGATCTCCTAAGATAGTTTCATGAGCTAACTTAAGAGTGTTTAGTTCTTTAGTTAGAGACTCAATCTTCTCCTTATCATTGTCATTTGTTTCATCATAGTATTCATCACTATAGTTTTCAACAAGTAAATCATCATCACCTAACAAGTCATCTTCATCACTATTGAAATCAACATACTCGGGGTGTGATACCTTTGGACCTTTCGCCATGAAGCATCTTCCAATTCCTTCATTTGGTGAATCAAATATGTCGTAGGAGTTGGTTAACACAAGTGCTAGACCGGCAACACCTTCATCTTGAGTATATTCGGAGTCGGAGTGATAGCTTTGTTGGGGAACGTAGCAGAAATTCAAAATTTTCCTACGTGTCACCAAGATCTATCTATGGAGAAACCAGCTACGAGTAGAAGGAGAGTGCATCTACATACCCTTGTAGATCGCTAAGCGGAAACGTTCAAGTGAACGGGGTTGATGAAGTCGTACTCGTCGTGATTCAAATCACCGATGATCAAGTGCCGAACGCACGGCACCTCCGCGTTCAACACACGTACAGCCCGGTGACGTATCCGACGCCTTGATCCAGCAAGGAGAGAGGGAGAGGTTGAGGAAGACTCCATCCAGCAGCAGCACAACGGCGTGGTGGTGGAGGAGGAGCGTGGCAATCCTGCAGGGCTTCGCCAAGCACCACGGGAGAGGAGGACGACTTGGGAGAGGGGGAGGGCTGCGCCAGAACTTCGTGTATGGCTCCCATGCGCCTCCCCACTATATATAGGGGTGGGGGGGCTGGTATCTTGCCCTCCAAGTCCATTGGGGCGTTGGCCAAGGTGGGAGGAAAGAAATCCCATCATTTCCTTCCCCACCGATTGTTATCCCCCCTTTTTAGGGATCTTGATCTTATCCCTTCGGGATATGATCTTATTCCTTCTAAGGGGGGATCTTGGTGCGCCTTGACCAGGGGTGTGGGGCCTTGCCCCCACTACCCACGTTCATGTGGGTCCCCCCATGCAGGTGGGCCCCACTCCGGAACCTTCTAGAACCTTCCCGGTACAATACCGAAAAATCCCGAACATTTTCCGGTGGCCAAAATAGGACTTCCCATATATAAATCTTTACCTCCGGACCATTCCGGAACTCCTCGTGACGTCCGGGATCTCATCCGGGACTCCGAACAACATTCGGTAACCACATACAAACTTCCTTTATAACCCTAGCGTCATCGAACCTTAAGTGTGTAGACCCTACGGGTTCGGGAGACATGTAGACATGACCGAGACATTCTCTGGTCAATAACCAACAGCGGGATCTGGATACCCATGATGGCTCCCACATGCTCCACGATGATCTCATCGGATGAACCACGATGTCAAGGACTTAATCAATCCCGTATTCAATTCCCTTTGTCTATCGGTATGTTACTTGCCCGAGACTCGATCGTCGGTATCCAATACCTTGTTCAATCTCGTTACCGGCAAGTCACTTTACTCGTTCCGTAACACATCATCCCGTGATCAACTCCTTGGTCACATTGCGCATATGATGATGTCCTACCGAGTGGGCCCAGAGATACCTCTCCGTTTACACGGAGTGACAAATCCCAGTCTCGATCCGCATAAAACAATAGATACTTTCGGAGATACCTGTAGTGCACCTTTATAGTCACCCAGTTACGTTGTGACGTTTGATACACCCAAAGCACTCCTACGGTATCCAGGAGTTACACGCTCTCATGGTCAAAGGAAGAGATACTTGACATTGGCAAAGCTCTAGCAAACGAACTACACGATCTTTGTGCTATGCCCAGGATTGGGTCTTGTCCATCACATCATTCTCCTAATGATGTGATCCCGTTATCAACGACATCCAATGTCCATAGCCAGGAAACCATGACTATCTGTTGATCACAACGAGCTAGTCAACTAGAGGCTCACTAGGGACATATTGTGGTCTATGTATTCACACGTGTATTACGATTTCCGGATAATACAGTTATAGCATGAATAAAAGACAATTATCATGAACAAGGAAATATAATAATAATACTTTTATTATTGCCTCTAGGGCATATTTCCAACAGTCTCCCACTTGCACTAGAGTCAATAATCCAGTTCACATCGCCATGTGATTAACACTCACAGGTCACATCGCCATGCGACTAATACCCAAGAGTTTACTAGAGTCAGTAGTCTAGTTCACATCACTATGTGATTAACACTCAATGAGTTTTATGTTTGATCATGTTGCTTGTGAGAGAGGTTTTAGTCAAGGGTCTGAACCTTTCAGATCCGTGTGTGCTTTACAAATCTCTATGTCATCTCCTAGATGCAGCTACCACGCTCTATTTGGAGCTATTCCAAATAACTGTTCTACTTTGAGCTATTCTAAATTATTGCTCCATTATATGTATCCGGTCTCTCTACTCAGAGCTATCCGGATAGGTGTTAAGCTTGCATCGACGTAACCTTTACGACGAACTCTTTTACCACCTCCATAATCGAGAAAATTCCTTAGTCCACTAGTTACTAAGGATAACTTTGACCGCTGTCCTGTGAGCCATTCTTGGATCACTCTTGTACCCCTTGACTGACTCATGGCAAGGCACACTTCAGGTGCAGTACACAGCATAGCATACTGAAGAGCCTACGTCTTAAGCATAGGGGACGACCTTCGTCCTTTCTCTCTATTCTGCCGTGGTCGAGCTTTAAGTCTTAACTTCGTACCTTACAACTCAGGCAACAACTCCTTCTTTGACTGGTCCATCTTGAACACCTTCAAGATCATGTCAAGGTATGTGCTCATTTGAAAGTATTATTAAGCATTTTGATCTATCCTTATAGATCTTGATGCTCAATGTTCAAGTAGCTTAATCCAGGCTTTCTATTGAAAAACACTTTCAAAATAACCCTATATGCTTTCCAGAAATTCTACATCATTTCTGATCAACATGTATTCATCAGAAATTCTATAGTGCTCCCACTCACTTCTTTGGAAATACAAGTTTCTCATAAACTTTGTACAAACCCAAAATCTTTGATCATCATCAAAGCATACATTCCAACTCCGAGATGCTCACTCCAGTCCTTAGAAGGATCGCTGGAGCTAGCATACCTTTTAGCATCCTTAGGATCGACAAAAACTTTCTGATTGTATTACATACAACCTTTCCTCACGAAAACTGGTAAGGAAACTCGTTTTGATATCCATCTGCCAGATTTCATAAATACAGCTAATGCTAACATGAATCCGACGGACTTTAAGCATCGCTACGGATGAGAAAATCTCATCGTAGTCAACTCCTTGAACTTGTGAAAAACTTTTCGCCACAAGTCGAGCTTCATGGACGGTGACATTACCATCCACATCCGTCTTCTTCTTAAAGATCCATTTATCTTAATGGCTTGCCGATCATCGGGCAAGTCCACCAAAGTCCATGGATCTGTTCTCGGATTTTATGGCCTCGAGCCATTTATCGGAATCCGGGCCCACCATCGCTTCTCCATAGCTCGTAGGTTCATTGTTGTCCAGCAACATGACTTCCAAGACAGGATTACGTACCACTCTGAAGTAGTACGCATCCTTGTCATCCCACGAGGTTTGGTAGTGACTTGATCCGAAGTTTCATGATCAATATCATAAGCTTCCACTTCAATTGGTGTAGGTGCCACAGGAACAACTTCCTGTGCCCTGCCACACACTAGTTGAAGAGACGGTTCAATAACCTCATCAAGTCTCCACCATCCTCCCACTCAACTCTTTCGAGAGAAACTTTTCCTCGAGAAAGGACCCGATTCAAGAAACAATCCATATTGTTTTTGGATCTGAATTAGGAGGTATACCCAACTGTTTTGGGTTTCCTATGAAGATGCATTTTATCCGCTTTGGGTTCGAGCTTATCAACCTGAAACTTTTTCATATAAGTGCCGCAGCCCCAAACTTTTAAGAAACGACAACTTAGGTTTCTCTAAACCATAATTCATACGGTGTCATCTCAACGGAATTACGTGGTGCCCTATTTAAAGTGAATGTGGTTGTCTCTAATGCCTAACCCATGGACAATAGTGGTAATTTGATAAGAGACATCATGGTACGCACCATATCCAATAGGGTGCAACTATGATGTTCGGACACACCATCACACTATGGTGTTCCAGGCGGTATTAATTGGGAAACAATTTCCACAATGTCTTAATTGTGCGCCAAAACTCGTAACTCAGATATTCATCTCTATGATCATATCATAGACATTTTATCCTCTTGTCACAATGATCTTCACTCTGAAATTACTTGAACCATTCAATAATTCAGACTTGTGTTTCATCAAGTAAATATTCTCAACATCTACTCGAATCATCTGTGAAGTAAGATCATAATGATATTCACTGCATGCCTCAGCACTCATTGGATTGGACACATCAAAATGTGTTACTTCCAACAAGTTGCTATCTTGTTCCATCTTACTGAAAACTAGGCTTTTCAGTCATCTTGCCCATGTGGTATGATTTGCATATCTCAAGTGATTCAAAATCAAGTGAGTCCAAACGGTCCATTTGCATGGAGTTTCTTCATGCATATACACCAATAGACATGGTTCGCATGTCTCAAACTTTTCAAAAACGAGTGAGTCCAAAGATCCATCAACATGGAGCTTCTTCATGCGTTTTATACCATTATGACTTACATGGCAGTG
Source organism: Triticum dicoccoides (assembly GCF_002162155.2). Lineage (NCBI taxonomy): Eukaryota > Viridiplantae > Streptophyta > Magnoliopsida > Poales > Poaceae > Triticum > Triticum dicoccoides. Next base: position 168,553,001 of record NC_041380.1, on the reverse strand, counting down.
CCACAAGTAAGTGGTACTATCATTACTATCTTATATCTTTTGGCATGAAAATGTGTATCACTACGATCGAGATTCAATAAACCATTCAGGTTTAATACTAATCTTGATGGTAGAGGGAGCGTGCGATGTTTGATCACATCAAACTTGGAAACACTTCCAACATATATCGTCAGCTCACTTTTAGCTAGTCTTCGTTTATTCCGTAGCTTTTATTTCGAGTTACTAACACTTAGCAACCGAACCGGTATCTAATACCCTGGTGCTACTAGGAGTACTAGTAAAGTACACATTAACATAATGTATATCCAATATACTTCTATCGACCTTGCCAGCCTTCTTATCTACCAAGTATCTAGGGTAATTCTGCTCCAGCGTCTATTCCCCTTATCACAGAAGCACTTAGTCTCGGGTTTGGGTTCAATCTCGGGTTTCTTCACTGGTGCAGCAGCTGATTTGCCGTTTCATGAAGTATCCCTTCTTGCACTTGCCCTTCTTGAAACTAGTGGTTTCACCAACCATCAACAATTGATGCTCCTTCTTGATTTCTACTTTCGCGGTGTTAAACATCGTGAATACCTCAAGGATCATCATATCTATCCCTGATATGTTATAGTTCATCACGAAGCTCTAGCAGTTTGGTGGCAATGACTTTGGGGAAACATCACTATCTCATCTGGAAGATTAACTCCCACTTGATTCAAGTGATTGTTGCACTCAGACAATCTGAGCACAAGCTCAACGATTGAGCTTTTCTCCCTTAGTTTGCAGGCTAAGAAAATCGCCGGAGGTCTCATACCTCTTGACGTGGGCACGAGCCTGAAATCCCAATTTCAGCCCTCGAAACATCTCATATGTTCCGCGACGTTTCGAAAATGTCTTTGGTGCCTCTACTTAAACCATTTAACTGAACTATCACGTAGTTATCAAAAACGTGTATGTTCGATGTTCGAAACATCCACAAATGACGTTTGGGGTTCAGCACACTGAGCAGTGCATTAAGGACATAAGCGTTCTACTGTCCGCATAATCGCTACTGTCAACTTTCAACTATATTTTCTCTAGGAACATATCTAAACAGTGGAACTAAAGCGCGAGCTTACGACATAATTTGCAAAAAGGTCTTTTGACTATGTTCAAGATAATTAAGTTCATCTTATGAACTCCCACTCAGATAGACATCCCTCTAGTCATCTAAGTGATTACATGATCCGAGTCAACTAGGCCGTGTCCGATCATCACGTGAGACGGACTAGTCATCATCGGTGAACATCTTCATGTTGATCGTATCTACTATACGACTCATGCTCGACCTTTCGGTCTCCGTGTTCCGAGGCCATGTCTGCACATGCTAGGCTCGTCAAGTTAACCCTAAGTGTTTTCGCTGTGTAAAACTGTCTTACACCCGTTGTATGTGAACGTAAGAATCCATCACACCCGATCATCACGTGGTGCTTAGAAGCGACGAACTGTAGCAACGGTGCACGGTTAGGGGAGAACACTTCTTGAAATTTTGTAAGGGATCATCTTATTTACTACCGTCGTCCTAAGTAAACAAGATGCATAAACATGATAAACATCACATGCAATCAAATAGAGTAGTGACATGATATGGCCAATATCATATAGCTCCTTTGATCTTCATCTTCGGGGCTCCATGATCATCTTGTCACCGGCATGACACCATGATCTCCATCATCATGATCTCCATCATCGTGTCTTCATGAAGTTGTCACGCCAACGAGTACTTCTACTTCTATGACTAACGCATTTAGCAATAAAGTAAAGTAGTTTACATGGCGTTCTTCAATGACACGCAGGTCATACAATAAATAAAGACAACTCCTATGGCTCCTGCCGGTTGTCATACTCATCGACATGCAAGTCGTGAATCCTATTACAAGAACATGATCAATCTCATACATCACATATATCATTCATCACATCCTTTTGGCCATATCACATCACATAGCATACCCTGCAAAAACAAGTTAGACGTCCTCTAATTGTTGTTTGCATGTTTTACGTGGCTGCTATGGGTTTCTAGCAAGAATGTTTCTTACCTACGCAAAACCACAACGTGATATGCCAATTGCTATTTACCCTTCATAAGGACCCTTTTCATCGAATCCGTTCCGACTAAAGTGGGAGAGACTGGCACCCGCTAGCCACCTTATGCACCAAGTGCATGTCAATCGGTGGAACCTGTCTCACGTAAGAGTACGTGTAAGGTCGGTCCGGGCCGCTTCATCCCACAATACCATCGAAACAAGATTGGACTAGTAACGGTAAGCATATTGAACAACATCAACGCCCACAACTACTTTGTGTTCTACTCGTGCAAAGAATCTACGCAATAGACCTAGCTCATGATGCCACTGTTGGGGAACGTAGCAGAAATTCCAAATTTTCCTACGTGTCACCAAGATCTATCTATGGAGAAACCAGCTACGAGTAGAAGGAGAGTGCATCTACATACCCTTGTAGATCGCTAAGCGGAAGCGTTCAAGTGAACGGGGTTGATGAAGTCGTACTCGTCGTGATTCAAATCACCGATGATCAAGTGCCGAACGCACGGCACCTCCGCGTTCAACACACGTACAACCCGGTGACGTATCCCACGCCTTGATCCAGCAAGGAGAGAGGGAGAGGTTGAGGAAGACTCCATCCAGCAGCAGCACAACGGCGTGGTGGTGGTGGAGGAGCGTGGCAATCCTGCAGGGCTTCGCCAAGCACCACGGGAGAGGAGGACGACTTGGGAGAGGGGGAGGGCTGCGCCAGAACTTCGTGTATGGCTCCCATGCGCCTCCCCACTATATATAGGGGTGGAGGGGCTGGTATCTTGCCCTCCAAGTCCATTGGGGCGTTGGCCAAGGTGGGAGGAAAGAAATCCCATCATTTCCTTCCCCACCGATTGTTATCCCCCCTTTTTAGGGATCTTGATCTTATCCCTTCGGGATATGATCTTATTCCTTCTAAGGGGGGATCTTGGTGCGCCTTGACCAGGGGTGTGGGGCCTTGCCCCCACTACCCACGTTCATGTGGGTCCCCCCATGCAGGTGGGCCCCACTCCGGAACCTTCTAGAACCTTCCCGGTACAATACCGAAAAATCCCGAACATTTTCCGGTGGCCAAAATAGGACTTCCCATATATAAATCTTTACCTCCGGACCATTCCGGAACTCCTCGTGACGTCCGGGATCTCATCCGGGACTCCGAACAACATTCGGTAACCACATACAAACTTCCTTTATAACCCTAGCGTCATCGAACCTTAAGTGTGTAGACCCTACGGGTTCGGGACACATGTAGACATGACCGAGACGTTCTCTGGTCCATAACCAACAGCGGGATCTGGATACCCATGATGGCTCCCACATGCTCCACGATGATCTCATCGGATGAACCACGATGTCAAGGACTTAATCAATCCCGTATTCAATTCCCTTTGTCTATCGGTATGTTACTTGCCCGAGACTCGATCGTCGGTATCCAATACCTTGTTCAATCTCGTTACCGGCAAGTCACTTTACTCGTTCCGTAACACATCATCCCGTGATCAACTCCTTGGTCACATTGCGCATATGATGATGTCCTACCGAGTGGGCCCAGAGATACCTCTCCGTTTACACGGAGTGACAAATCCCAGTCTCGATCCGCATAAAACAATAGATACTTTCGGAGATACCTGTAGTGCACCTTTATAGTCACCCAGTTACGTTGTGACGTTTGATACACCCAAAGCACTCCTACGGTATCCAGGAGTTACACGCTCTCATGGTCAAAGAAAGAGATACTTGACATTGGCAAAGCTCTAGCAAACGAACCACACGATCTTTGTGCTATGCTCAGGATTGGGTCTTGTCCATCACATCATTCTCCTAATGATGTGATCCCGTTATCAACGACATCCAATGTCCATAGCCAGGAAACCATGACTATCTGTTGATCACAACGAGCTAGTCAACTAGAGGCTCACTAGGGACATATTGTGGTCTATGTATTCACACGTGTATTACGATTTCCGGATAATACAGTTATAGCATGAATAAAAGACAATTATCATGAACAAGGAAATATAATAATAATACTTTTATTATTGCCTCTAGGGCATATTTCCAACAAGCTTCTCTCGGAGTCATTGTCGGAGCCGGATACCCATTCACCAACATGAGCTTGATGTCTTCGTTTTGTGTAGCTCCTTGATGACCTGTCCTTCCTTTCTGAATCCTTGCTTCTCCGAGAGGGTCTTTGTTCATATCGATCATCCCTACTCCTTCTCTCCTTTATGGTGATTCTTCTCTTCTACTTATTCTTTTGGGAGAATCTTCTCTTCTCTTGTGGGGAGCTGTACACTCATTGGAGTAGTGTCAGGGTCTTCCACAATTGTAGCAGTTTTGCTCACGACTACAAGATCTTTTGTCATTGTAGGACCTTGACCTGGAACTTCTCTCTTTGCTTCTATTCTTATAGAACTTGTTGAAGTTCTTCACCATTAAGCTCAATTCTTCATTGAAGGTTTGTTTCTCACTTGATGATGTGGGAGCTTCACACGAGGCTTTGTAAGCACCACTTGACTTGTTATGGAGCTCCTCCTTATCCTTGAGTGACATCTCATGAGCAACAATTCTTCCAATGACTTCCGTTGGCTTGAAATCTTTGTAATTTGGCATCATTTGGATCAATGTGCATACGGTATCGTATTTTCCATCCAAGGCTCTTAGGATGTTCTTGATGATGAATTTGTCGGACATCTCTTCACTTCCTAAGCCGGCAATCTCATTTGTGATAAGAGCAAGCCTAGAGTACATTTCAGCGACACCTTCACCATCCTTCATTTTGAACTTGTCAAGTTGACTTTGAAGCACATCCAACTTGGATTCCTTCACGGAGTCGGTACCTTCATGCATGTCAATCAAAGTATCCCAAATTTCCTTTGCATTCTCAAGACAGCTGATTTTGTTGAATTCTTCGGGGCACAATCCGTTGAAGAGGATATCACAAGCTTGAGCATTGTATTGTAGCATCTTCAATTCTTCCATGGTAGCTTCATGATTTGGTTCTCTCCCATCAAAGAATTCACCTTGCAAGCCAACACACACAATAGCCCAAACGGTGGGGTTATGTCCAAGAATATGCATTTTCATCTTATGGTTCCAACTAGCAAAATTAGTGCCATCAAAGTAAGGACCTCTACGGTGGAAATTTCCCTCGCTAGATGCCATACTCTCCTAGGTTGTGAAACCAAGGCTATGACCACCAAAAGCTATGGAAATCAAAGCAAATGGAAACCTGGCTCTGATACCACTTGTAGGATCGAAAATATGTCTAGAGGGGCGTGATTAGACTACTTGACCAAATAAAAGTCTATCCTTTTCCCAATTTTAGTCTTTGGCAGATTTTAGCTATCTTAGCATAAGTCAAGCAATCTTAACACAGTTCAAGCAAGCATGCAAAGAGTCTATGAGCAGCGGAAAGTAAAGCATGCAACTTGCAAGAATGTAAAGGGAAGGGTTTGGAGAATTCAAACTCAATTGGAGACACGGATGTTTTTGTCGTGGTTCCGATAGGTGGTGCTATCATACATCCACGTTGATGGAGACTTCAATCCACGAAGGGTAATGGTTGCGCGAGTCCACGGAGGGCTCCACCCACGAAGGGTCCACGAAGAACCAACCTTGTCTATCCCATCATGCCCATCGCCCACGAAGGACTTGCCTCACTAGCGGTAGATCTTCATGAAGTAGGCGATCTCCTCGCCCTTACAAACTCCTTGGTTCAACTCCACAATCTTTGTCGGAGGCTCCCAAGTGACACCTAGCTAATCTAGGATATACCACTCTCCAAGAAGTAACAAATGGTGTGTTGATGATGAACTCCTTGCTCTTATGCTTCAAATGATAGTCTCCCCAACACTCAACTCTCTCTCTCACAGGATATGGATTTGGTGGAAAGAAGATTTGAGTGGAAAGCAACTTGTGGAAGGCTAGAGATCAAGATTCATATGGTGGGAATGGAATATCTTGGCCTCAACACATGAGTAGGTGGTTCTCTCTCAGAAAATGTGTATTGGAAGTGTAGGTATGTTCTGATGGCTCTCTCCGCGAATGAAGAGTGGGTGGAGGGGTATATATAGCCTCCACACAAAAACTAACCGTTACACACAATTTACCAATCTCGGTGAGACCGAATTGAGAAACTCGGTCCAATCGATTTAGCAAACCTAGTGACCGTTAGGATTTTTGGTGGGACTAAGATGCAGCTCTGTAGGACCGATATGGTTAGGGTTAGGGCATAACATAACCTCGGTGTGACCGATTACACAAACTCGGTGGGACCGATTTTGGTAATAAGCTAACCTGAGAGTTGGTCAGGTAAACTCGGTGGGACCGATGCTCATTTCGGTGGGACCGAAATGTTACAAAAGGGAAACAAAGAGTTTACATTGCAATCTCGGTGGGACCGATCACTCATCTCGGTATGACCGAAACGTTACAAAGGGAAACATAGAGATTGCAACCCCATCTCGGTGTGACCGAGATCCCTATCGGTGAGACCGATTTGCCTAGGGTTTGTGGCAGTGGCTATGACATCTGAACTCGGTGGCGCCGGATAGAAAGAATCGGTGGGGCCGAGTTTGACTTTTGGTTTAGGTCATATGTGGATGTGGGAAGGTAGATGAGGGTTTTGGAGCATATCACTAAGCACTATGAAGCAAGAACCTCATCAAGCAACACCTCATCCCTGCTTGATAGTATTGGCTTTTCCTATGGACTCAATGTGATCTTGGATCACTAAAATATAAAATGTAGAGTCTTGAGCTTTGAGCTTGAGCCAATCTTTTTGAAAGAAATATGCCCTAGAGGCAATAATAAAGTTATTATTTATTTCCTTATATCATGATAAATGTTTATTATTCATGCTAGAATTGTATTAACCGGAAACATAATATATGTGTGAATACATAGACAAACAGAGTGTCACTAGTATGCCTCTACTTGACTAGCTCGTTAATCAAAGATGGTTATGTTTCCTAACCATGAACAAAGAGTTGTTATTTGATTAATGGGATCACATCATTAGGTGAATGATCTGATTGACATGACCCATTCCATTAGCTTAGCACCCGATCGTTTAGTATGTTGCTATTGCTTTCTTCATGACTTATACATGTTCCTATGACTATGAGATTATGCAACTCCCGTTTGCCGGAGGAACACTTTGTGTGCTACCAAACGTCACAACGTAAATGGGTGATTATAAAGGTGCTCTACAGGTGTCTCCAAAGGTACATGTTGGGTTGGCGTATTTCGAGATTAGGATTTGTCACTCCGATTGTTGGAGAGGTATCTCTGGGCCCTCTCGGTAATGCACATCACATAAGCCTTGCAAGCATTGCAACTAATGAGTTAGTTGCGAGATGATGTATTACGGAACGAGTAAAGAGACTTGCCGGTAACGAGATTGAACTAGGTATTGAGATACCGATGATCGAATCTCGGGCAAGTAACATACCGATGACAAAGGGAACAACGTATGTTGTTATGCGGTCTGACCGATAAAGATCTTCGTAGAATATGTAGGAGCCAATATGAGCATCCAGGTTCCGCTATTGGTTATTGACCAGAGACGTGTCTCGGTCATGTCTACATTGTTCTCGAACCCGTAGGGTCCGCACGCTTAAGGTTTCGATGACAGTTATATTATGAGTTTATGAGTTTTGATGTACCGAAGTTAGTTCGGAGTCCCGGATGTGATCACGGACATGACGAGGAGTCTCGAAATGGTCGAGACATAAAGATTGATATATTGGACGGCTATATTCGGACACCGGAAGTGTTCCGGGTGATTTCGGAGAAAATCGGAGAGCCGGAGGGTTACCGGAACCCTACCGGGAGAAGTAATGGGCCTTATGGGCCTTAGTGGAGAGAGAAAGGGGCAGCCAGGGTGGGCCGCGTGCCTCCTCCCCCTGGTCCTAATTGGACTAGGAGAGGGGGGGCGGCGCGCCCCTTTCCCTCTCCCTCCCCACTTCCTTCCCCCTCCTAGTAGGAGTCCTACTCCTACTAGGAGGAGGACTCCTCCTGGCACGCCTATAGGGGCCGGCCGGCCTCCTCCCCTTGCTCCTTTATATACGAGGGCAAGGGGGCACCCCTAGACACAAGTTGATCCATGTGATCATATTCTTAGCCGTGTGCGGTGCCCCCTTCCACCATAGTCCTCGATAATATTGTAGCGGTGCTTAGGCGAAGCCCTGCGACGGTAGTACATCAAGATCGTCACCACGCCGTTGTGCTGACAGAACTCTTCCCCGACACTTTGCTGGATCGGAGTCCGGGGATCGTCATCGAGCTGAACGTGTGCTAGAACTCGGAGGTGCCGTAGTTTCGATGCTTGATCGGTCGGGCCGTGGAGACGTACGACTACATCAACCAAACGCTTCCGTTGTCGATCTACAAGGGTACGTAGATCACACTCTCCCCTCTCGTTGCTATGCATCACCATGATCTTGCGTGTGCGTAGGAATTTTTTTGAAATTACTACGTTCCCCAACAGTGGCATCCGAGCCTAGGTTTTATGTGTTGATGTTATATGCACGAGTAGAACACAAGTGAGTTATGGGCGATATAAGTCATACTGCTTACCAGCATTTCATACTTTGGTTCGGTGGTATTGTTGGATGAAGTGGCCCGGACCGACATTACGCGTACGCTTACGCGAGACCGGTTCTCCCGACGTGCTTTGCACAAAGGTGGCTAGCGGGTGACAGTTTCTCCAACTTTAGTTGAACCGAGTGTGGCTACGCCCGGTCCTTGCGAAGGTTAAAACAACACCAACTTGACAAACTATCGTTGTGGTTTTGATGCGTAGGTAAGATTGGTTCTTGCTTAAGCCCGTAGCAGCCACGTAAAACTTGCAACAACAAAGTAGAGGACGTCTAACTTGTTTTTGCAGGGCATGTTGTGATGTGATATGGTCAAGACATGATGCTAAATTTTATTGTATGAGATGATCATGTTTTGTAACCGAGTTATCGGCAACTGGCAGGAGCCATATGGTTGTCGCTTTATTGTATGCAATGCAATCGCGCTGTAATGCTTTACTTTATCACTAAGCGGTAGCGATAGTCGTGGAAGCATGAGATTGGCGAGACGACAACGATGCTACGATGGAGATCAAGGTGTCGCGCCGGTGACAATGGTGATCACGACGGTGCTTCGAGGATGGAGATCACAAGAACAAGATGATGATGGCCATATCATATCACTTATATTGATTGCATGTGATGTTTATCTTTTATGCATCTTATCTTGCTTAGATGATGGTAGCATTATAAGATGATCTCTCACTAATTATCAAGAAGTGTTCTCCCTGAGTATGCACCGTTGCGAAAGTTCTTCGTGCTGAGACACCACGTGATGATCGGGTGTGATAGGCTCTACGTTCAAATACAACGGGTGCAAAACAGTTGCACACGCGGAATACTCATGTTATACTTGACGAGCCAAGCATATACAGATATGGCCTCGGAACACGGAGACCGAAAGGTTGAGCGTGAATCATATAGTAGATATGATCAACATAGTGATGTTCACCAATGAAACTACTCCATCTCACGTGATGATCGGACATGGTTTAGTTGATTTGGATCACGTAATCACTTAGAGGATTAGAGGGATGTCTATCTAAGTGGGAGTTCTTAAGTAATATGATTAATTGAACTTAAATTTATCATGAACTTAGTCCTGGTAGTATTTTGCAAATTATGTTGTAGATCAATAGCTCGCGTTGTTGCTTCCCTGTGTTTATTTTGATATGATCCTAGAGAAAATTGTGTTGAAAGATGTTAGTAGCAATGATGCGGATTGGATCCGTGATCTGAGGTTTATCCTCATTGCTGCACAGAAGAATTATGTCCTTGATGCACCGCTAGGTGACGGACCTATTGCAGGAGCAGATGCAGACGTTATAAACGTTTGGCTAGCTCAATATGATGACTACTTGATAGTTTAGTGCACCATGCTTAATGGCTTAGAATCGGGACTTCAAAGACGTTTTGAACGTCATGGAGCATATGAGATGTTCCAGGAGTTGAAGTTAATATTTCAAGCAAATACCCGAGTTGAGAGATATGAAGTCTCCAACAAGTTCTATAGCTAAAAGATGGAGGAGAATCGCTCAACTAGTGAGCATGTGCCCAGATTGTCTGAGTACTACAATCGCTTGAATCAAGTGGGAGTTAATCTTCCAGATAAGATAGTGATTGACAGAATTCTCTAGTCACCATCACCAAGTTAGTAGAACTTCGTGATGAACTATGATATGCAAGGGATAACGGAAACGATTCCCAAGCTCTTCGTAATGCGGAAATTGACGAAGGTAGAAATCGAGAAAAACATCAAGTGTTGATGGTAGACAAGACCACTAGTTTCAAGAAAAGGGCAGAGGGAAGAAGGGGAACTTCAAGAAGAACAGTAAGCAAGTTGCTGCTCAAGTGAAGAAGCCCAAGTCTGGTCCTAAGCCTGAGACTAAGTGTTTCTACTGCAAAGGGACTAGTCACTGGAAGCAGAACTACCCCAAGTGATTGGCAGATAAGAAGGATGGCAAAGTGAACATAAGTATATTTGATATACATGTTATTGATGTGTACTTTACTAGTGTTTATAGCAACCCCTCAGTATTTGATACTAGTTCAGTTGCTAAGACTAGTAACTCGAAATGGGAGTTGCAGAATAAACAGAGACTAGTTAAGGGTGAAGTGACGATGTGTGTTGGAAGTGGTTCCAAGATTGATATGATCATCATCGCACACTCCCTATACTTTCGGGATTAGTGTTGAACCTGAATAAGTGTTATTTGGTGTTTGCGTTAAGCATGAATATGATTTGATCATGTTTATTGTAATACGGTTATTCATTTAAGTAAGAGAATAAATTGTTGTTCTGTTTACATGAATAAAACCTTATATGGTTACACACCCAATGAAAATAGTTCGTTGGATCTCGATCGTAGTGATACACATAATCATAATATTGAAACCAAAAGATGCAAAGTTAATAATGATAGTGCAACTTATTTGTAGCACTGCCGTTTAGGCCATATTGGTGTAAAGCGCATGAAGAAACTCCATGCTGATGGGATTTTGGAATCACTTGATTATGAATCACTTGATGCTTGCGAACCATGCCTCATGGGCAAGATGACTAAGACTCCGTTCTCCGGAGCGAGCAACTGACTTATTGGAAATAATACATACTGATGTATGCGGTCCGATGAGTGTTAAGGCTCACGGCAAGTATCGTTATTTTCTGAACTTCACAGATGATTTGAGCAGATATGGGTATATCTACTTGATGAAACATAAGTCTGAAACATTTGAAAGGTTCAAAGAATTTCAGAGTGAAGTGGAAAATCATCGTAACAAGAAAATAAGGTTTCTACAATCTGATCGCGGAGACAAATATTTGAGTTACGAGTTTGGTCTTCAATTAAAACAATGTGGAATAGTTTCACAAACTCATGCCACCTGGAACACCACAGCATAATGGTGTGTCCGAACGTCATAACCGTACTTTATTGGATATAGTGCAATCTATGATGTTTCTTACTGATTTACCACTATCATTTTGGGGTCATGCATTAGAGACAGTTGCATTCACGTTAAATAGGGCACCATCAAAATCCGTTGAGACGACGCCTTATGAACTGTGGTTTGGCAAGAAACCAAAGTTGTCGTTTCTTAAAGTTTGGGGTTGCGATGCTTATATGAAAAAGTTTCATCCTGATAAGCTCAAACCCAAATCGGAGAAATGTGTCTTCATAGGATACCCAAAGGAGACAGTTGGGAACATCTTCTATCACAGATCCGAAGGCAAGTTATTCGTTGCTGAGAATGGATCCTTTCCAGAAAAGGAGTTTCTCTCGAAAGAAGTGAGTGGGAGGAAAGTAGAACTTGATAAGGTAATTGTACCATCTCCCTTATTGGAAAGTAGTGCATCACAGAAAACTGTTTCAGTGACACCTACACCAGTTAGTGAGGAAGCTAATGATGATGATCATGAAACTTCAGAGCAAGATACTACTGAACCTCGTAGATCAACCAGAGTGAGATCCGCGCCAGAGTGGTAAGGTAATCCTGTTCTGGAAGTCATGCTACTAGATCATGATGAACCTACGAACTATGAAGAAGCGATGGTGAGCCCAGATTCCGCAAAATGGCTTGAAGCCATGAAATCTGAGATGGGATCCATGTATGAGAACAAAGTATGGACTTTGGTTGACTTGCCCGATGATCGGCAAGCAATTGAGAATAAATGGATCTTCAAGAAGAAGACTGACGCTGACAGTAATATTACTGTCTACAAAGCTCGACTTGTCGCAAAAGGTTTTCAGCAAGTTCAAGGGATTGACTACGATGAGACCTTCTCACCCGTAGCGATGCTTAAGTCTGTCCGAATCATGTTAGCAATTGCCGCATTTTATGATTATGAAATTTGGCAGATGGATGTCAAAACTGCATTCCTGAATGGATTTCTGTAAGAAGAGTTGTATATGATGCAACCAGAAGGTTTTGTCGATCCAAAGGGAGCTAACAAAGTGTGCAAGCTCCAGCGATCCATTTATGGACTAGTGCAAGCCTCTCGGAGTTGGAATAAACGCTTTGATAGTGTGATCAAAGCATTTGGTTTTATACAGACTTTTGGAGAAGCCTGTATTTACAAGAAAGTGAGTGGGAGCTCTGTAGCATTTCTGATATTATATGTGGATGACATATTACTAATTGGAAATGATATAGAATTTCTGGATAGCATAAAGGGATACTTGAATAAGAGTTTTTCAATGAAAGACCTCGGTGAAGCTGCTTACATATTAGGCATTAAGATCTATAGAGATAGATCAAGACGCTTAATTGGACTTTCACAAACCACATACCTTGACTAAGTTTTGAAGAAGTTCAAAATGGATCAAGCAAAGAAAGGGTTCTTGCCTGTGTTACAAGGTGTGAAGTTGAGTAAGACTCAATGCCCGACCACTGCAGAAGATAGAGAGAAAATGAAAGATGTTCCCTATGCTTCAGCCATAGGCTCTATCATGTATGCAATGCTGTGTACCAGACCTGATGTGTGCCTTGCTATAAGTCTAGCAGGGAGGTACCAAAGTAATCCATGAGTGGACCACTGGACAGCGGTCAAGAATATCCTGAAATACCTGAAAAGGACTAAGGATATGTTTCTCATATATGGAGGTGACAAAGAGCTCATCGTAAAAGGTTACGTTGATGCAAGCTTTGACACTGATCCGGACGATTCTAAATCACAAACCGGATACGTGTTTACATTAAACGGTGGAGCTGTCAGTTGGTGCAGTTCTAAACAAAGCGTTGTAGCGGGATCTACATGTGAAGCAGAGTACATAGCTGCTTCGGAAGCAGCAAATGAAGGAGTCTGGATGAAGGAGTTCATATCCGATCTAGGTGTCATACCTAGTGCATCGGGTCCAATGAAAATCTTTGTGAGAATACTGGTGTAATTGCCTTGGCAAAGGAATCCAGATTTCACAAGAGAACCAAGCACATCAAGAGACGCTTCAATTCCATCCGGGATCTAGTCCAGGTGGGAGACATAGAGATTTGCAAGATACATACGGATCTGAATGTTGCAGACCCGTTGACTAAGCCTCTTCCACGAGCAAAACATGATCAGCACCAAGGCTCCATGGGTGTTAGAATCATTACTGTGTAATCTAGATTATTGACTCTAGTGTAAGTGGGATACTGAAGGAAATATGCCCTAGAGGCAATAATAAAGTTATTATTTATTTCCTTATATCATGATAAATGTTTATTATTCATGCTAGAATTGTATTAACCGGAAACATAATACATGTGTGAATACATAGACAAACAGAGTGTCACTAGTATGCCTCTACTTGACTAGCTCGTTAATCAAAGATGGTTATGTTTCCTAACCATGAACAAAGAGTTGTTATTTGATTAACGGGATCACATCATTAGGTGAATGATCTGATTCACATGACCTATTCATTAGCTTAGCACCCGATCGTTTAGTATGTTGCTATTGCTTTCTTCATGACTTATACATGTTCCTATGACTATGAGATTATGCAACTCCCGTTTGCCAGAGGAACTCTTTGTGTGCTACCAAACGTCACAACGTAAATGGGTGATTATAAAGGTGCTCTACAGGTGTCTCCAAAGGTACATGTTGGGTTGGCGTATTTCGAGATTAGGATTTGTCACTCCGATTGTCGGAGAGGTATCTCTGGGCCCTCTCGGTAATGCACATCACATAAGCCTTGCAAGCATTGCAACTAATGAGTTAGTTGCGAGATGATGTATTACGGAACGAGTAAAGAGACTTGCCGGTAACGAGATTGAACTAGGTATTGAGATACCGACGATCGAATCTCGGGCAAGTAACATACCGATGACAAAGGGAACAACGTATGTTGTTATGCGGTCTGACCGATAAAGATCTTCGTAGAATATGTAGGAGCCAATATGAGCATCCAGGTTCCGCTATTGGTTATTGACCGGAGATGTGTCTCGGTCATGTCTACATTGTTCTCGAACCCGTAGGGTCCGCACGCTTAAGGTTTCGATGACAGTTATATTATGAGTTTATGAGTTTTGATGTACCGAAGTTAGTTCAGAGTCCCGGATGTGATCACGGACATGACGAGGAGTCTCGAAATGGTCGAGACATAAAGATTGATATATTGGACGGCTATATTCGGACACCGGAAGTGTTCCGGGTGATTCCGGAGAAAACCGGAGAGCCGGAGGGTTACCGGAACCCTACCGGGAGAAGTAATGGGCCTTATGGGCCTTAGTGGAGAGAGAGAGGGGCAGCCTGTTGGGGATATACATAACAGGTAGGCCCACGAAGGGTCGAAATATCATGAAGCATGGGGTCCACACAACATGTGGGTCCAGGTCAATTTCATACAGACATACTATTTAGTCGGACAAGCAGCATACTATCCACTCGACCAAGCAACATACCATCCACTCGGATGACAGTTCACCACTCGACCGTACGACTCACTCGGATATACGAAGACCAGCAGGCAGCAAAGCAGTCGGCATCATTCTAATAGTGAGGGCTTAATAGTGGGCTGGCATTATGGCATTCATACCCCACTTGTAACATAGGAGGTGAGGGGGTGGCGCACTCTATATAAGCCACCCCCACCACTAGACTAGGGTTTTTTTTTCAACCTCTCTCTCTTTTCGCCATTAGTCTCAGGACTTAGCTCAGGCACGGGGATCCGTTCCTCGCTCACACACACACATTGTAATCTCCGGATACATACTAAGATAAAACAAAGCCTCTCCAGAGCACGAGACGTAGGGTTGTTATCTCCATCGTGAGAGACCCGAACTCGCTAAAACCACTGTGTCACCCATATGCATCTCGATAGATCATGCTCCGTTATCCTACCCCTCTCTTACTGTCGGAGTCGTTCCCACGACAGTTGGCGCCCAACGTGGGGCATGGCGTCTATCGAGCCATGATGCAAATGGTTTTATTTCTTCGATCTTCGTCCGTCGATCAACAATCATCAATGGAGGGTTTGATTCAGGATGTTCCGGACATCACTCCATTTACAGGAGGATAAAATACTCCTAATCATGCGAAAGGATCAGGGAGTTGCTCATCTCACCTTTTCCTCTTCTATAATCAATCATCGATCTAACGATTGTTTGTTCTTCTTCTGTATGCACACGAGCTCATACAAAAGGATGCCTCCCTTTGCTCCAATTGAGGACTCAGTTCTCGGATGATGAAGGGCCGCTGTCCGCCCGACGTCATCTGCGATGCCGTCGCCGAGCGGCCATGCACGCACAACCGCTAACACTCGGCCTTGTTCCTCGGCTGGCGGAGCACGACGACCGGCGGGCGAACCTGCTCCTCGGGCGACAAGGCTTGGCTACTAGCACTCGGCCTAGCTCCGCGGGCGTCGAAGCGCGACTCCAACCAGTGCAGAGCTCCAACAGCCGAGGTGTGAAACGCGGGCAGCAGTGCTCGCGTCGACCTCACCTTCTGCTGCGCCGGCCTGCGCGTCCGGCGCTGGCGCTGCGGCCAGCCGCTGGTCCTCTTCGTCGCCACCTCTAGCTGCCGGGCGATTTCGGCCAGACCGGCAGTTCCACTGCAGCAGAGCTCTCCGGACTCCAAACTGCATCCATGACTCTCCTTCTAACCCTTAATTCCTGCTCATTTATTCCCTTAAATTCCCTCTCATTTATTTCCTGCATGCAGGGGGTAAATAGCCGTGGGAAAAGGAAACTTCCCTACATGCATGAACGGTTTAACTCTTCCTTATCAATTAACGTTAACACCATCTGCATGCAGATTAATTCGGCGTTGGACGTGGGTAACTCCGCCTGCACGCTTTGGATCAGGCCCGTTCAACGCTTGTGCGCTCGTGGGCACATCCACGTCGGACCTCACCAGCGCCTCCGAGCCCGGCCCTCCACATCGGCCTTGCCTAGCCAGCTCCGCAACGACTGGATCCCAGCCTAGCTGCGGTTCACTCGGACGGGCGGGAGCACTCGGACGAGGCGTCCGCTTGGTTAGGGTCCACTCGGCCGTGAGGTTGCTGGATTCACTCGGCCGGTCCTCCACAACAACGACAATGACCACTGCATTCAACTCGTCTGCGGCTCTACTCCATGCAGAGAACACACTCATGGAATCATCTCCCTTTAGTGAACGCGGCGACAGGTCAGGGCGACCCTCGACTGTGACAACTGCTTCTTCTGGCTCAACCTTCCCATGAAGTTTCACTCGACCACTACGTGCTTCATATCGGTTGAACACGTCTACATCATCCGGACTTCCCGCGCATCACCACTCCACCGAACGCCCTAACGCGTCGCCACTCCATGGGACGCCTCTACTTTACTCGGAGGCCACGCTCATCGTCACTCCGCAGGACGCCTCTACTTTACTCGAAGGCCACGCTCATCGTCACTCCGCGCGGGACGCGTCTACTTCACTCGAACGCCCTAACGCGTCGCCACTCCATGGGACGCCTCTACTTTACTCGGAGGCCACGCTCATCGTCACTCCGCAGGACGCCTCTACTTCACTCGAAGGCCACGCTCATCGTCACTCTGCGGGATGCGTCTACTTCACTCGACCGTTCTGCGCGCCGCCACTCGGTTGGTAACCTCATAACCACTCGGCCGCCCTGCGCGTCGCCACTCGGTTGGTCACCTCATCATCATT
>NC_041380.1:168506429-168534472 GCF_002162155.2 Triticum dicoccoides | reverse complement strand
CCACTCGGCCGCCCCGCGCGTCGCCACTCGGTTGGTCACCTCATAACCACTCGGCCGCCCCGCGCATCGCCACTCGGTTGGTCACCTCATAAGCACTCGACCGATTTGCGCATCGCCACTCAGTTGGTCACCTCTTCACTACTCGGCCGCCCCGCGTGTCGCCATCGCCAAAATCCCCCAGTGGGTGACTTAGCTGCGAATCTGTTTCGCCTAAGTTCAGGAAATCCTACCGAGTGGAGAGCAAACCTCCCACTCGGGGGCTTAGCTGCAGTCTAGTACTCGCCTAAGTTTGAAAAAATCCTACCGAGTGGAGAGCAAACCTCCCACTCGGGGGCTTAGCTGCAGTCCAGTACTCGCCTAAGTTTGAAAAAATCCTACCGAGTGGAGAGCAAACCTCCCACTCGGGGGCTTAGCTGCAGTCCAGTACTCGCCTAAGTTTGAAAAAATCCTACCGAGTGGAGAGCAAACCTCCCACTCGGGGGCTTAGCTGCAGTCCAGTACTCGCCTAAGTTTAAAAAAATCCTACCGAGTGGAGAGCAAACCTCCCACTCGGGGGCTTAGCTGCAGTCCAGTACTCGCCTAAGTTTGGAAAAAAATCCTACCGAGTGGAGAGCAAACCTCCCACTCGGAGGCTTAGCTACAGTCCAAGGACTCGCCTAAGTAGCCAAAATCCGACTGAGACAAGAGCAAACCTCTAATTCAAGGAGCTGCAGTCCAAGGACTCGCCTAAGTAGCCAAAATCCGACTGAGACAAGAGCAAACCTCTAATTCAAGGAGGTGCATCACAAGTATAATGTGCGCTCCATCCCTATCCGCAAGGACACCGAGACGAAGGTCGACTGTCACCATCGCCTGTCACCACTCGGCCACTCGCTTGCCTTCAGACAGCTAAGTCATTTTACATTCTGTTATTTCTGTCTTTCCGAGTGTCCTGTAATTCACACATCACGTTCACTCGGAGGCCACGCCACCGAGTGTACCTCTACGCTCGGCTCTTTATTTTCACATACTTGCTTAGTATTGGTTATGTGACTCCCGAGTCCAACTTCCATTCTTTCGCATACATCATTCACGAACACCATGTGTCGTTCTTCATTTCGAGTTTGCATCAGTCCTCCGGGGCTGCAACTCAGTCGAAACACTACACTTCCGTTTTATTTTAGCCACTATTCCAACGAGTTCAGTAGGATCTCTCGCTTCGACAAGATCGAACGAATCCTTCGCTCTTTCAGACTCTTGCTGGCTAACCAGCAAGCCCCTTGCACTCCCAGCGGATGTCTATGGGTGCTATTCACACAAATCATTTCAGCACACATCAAATTTCCTCGAGAAATTGTTTCGTTGGCTTGTGTCATTTTTTTACACAAGTTACGCGATCACTCGACGGCCCTATGCGCCAACTTCATCGCTGTTCAGACTCGGTCTCCATACGGGTCCCAGCGCACCACAACACCGACCTTGTCGCTCTGTTGACTTCAAACACATCTAGCCAACTCTTCTGTGGAATCCTCTTCGTCGTATCAATGATACAGACCTCGTCAGACATGAGACAAATAAGTCCCTTTTATAATTGAACTTCACACTTCACTCTTTTTTGAGTTTGCCTCTTTCGAGCATCACTCGGAAGCTTCTCCTCATCTTTTCCCAAGTCCGACTCAATGAATTGCAAATCATCCATTCAAAACTATATTTCTTTTATTCCGACATGTCCGTTGTCGAAGCCTGTAGTACGCTTGGGGCTACGCCGCACCCGAGGGTTGCATCTCATTTGGAATGACACTCTCCTGAGTGGTCGAGTACTTCATCACCAGTCAGATCCTTCACTTCAACAAGTGCATTCGATCCACCACTTTGACAAGTTTAGTAATCACCCTGACGCTCTGCACGCCATCTTCATTCCTACTCAGAATCAGTTGGCACACCGATCTTCTCACGCCGCAACCACGTTACACTGACCTTGTCACTACATAAGCTTCGAAAGCATTCGACTAAGTCCTACGAGGACCATTTTCGCCGTCCGGTGGCACACGACTTCGCCTTAGCTGCCCCGCGCGCCGCCACTCGGTTGTGCACGTCTTCACCACTCGGCTGCCCCGCGCATCTTCACTTGGCTAGATATGTAGTCCTACATTCGACCACTTCACACGTCATCACCATTCGGCCACGCCCCGCCACTTGGTTGGGCACGTCTTCACCACTCGACCGCTCTGCGCGTCGCCACTCTGTTGCGCGCGTCTTCACCACTCGACCGCTCTTCGCGTCACCACTCTGTTACGCGCGTCTTCACCACTCGACCGCCCCGTGCGTCGTCACTCGGTTGTACACGTCATCGCCCCTCTGCCGCCTCGCGCGTCACCATCAGTTGGACATGTCTTTACCTCTACACCCCCAGCACGGGAACGACTAAGTTACTCATATGGTCAAACCTCATATCACACTCTATAGCAAGCTTACCTCCTTCGAGCATCACTCGGGGGCTACGCACGACAGTTGGCCATGTCACCCTCAGGGGTTACGCCCATTTGGTCAACCTATTGATCACATTAGGAATATTCTTCTGACCATACATGCTCGGTTCGCCGAAGATCTATAAGTGAAGCACGTCCACTCGGACAAATACCCCTTTCACGCCAAAGGGTGAAAACGAAGCTCCTCTACGGATACAATATGCTCTTGCAAATACCCCTTTCATGCAAAATCTAACTATCAATATAAGAAGCACTACTAGAACGATTACTCCCTAGAGTGTCGAGCTTTTTTCTAAAGTCGGCAGTTTCAAGGCCGAATTCATTCATCTTGTCGAGTGCACAAAGATCACTTGATTGATCCAGTTCCAGATTGAATTTATTTACAGTGCCAAGTGCATGAAGATCAGTCCCACTGACTTAGCTCCAAGCTGAGCTTATTTACCATGCCAAGCGCTTGAAGATCCTTCCGATTGACTCAATTTCAAACAAAGATGTTTACCGTGCCGACTGCATGGAAGTTCACCGGGAAACTTAAACCCTCTGCCAGACTCATCTAGCCCGACAGAGGCTCGGGGACTACACCCAGTGGGTGCACTCAGCGTGCCCCCACTGGAAGAGAACTCAGAAAGAAACATTTTGCTCGATGCAAAACCAGCTCCAGAATTACTCGACCTCCGAGTTAGAGAAGAACAAGTTCGATCAGTACCTGCTAAGAAGATTTTTAGTTCTCTCAGACCCCCTCCGACTGCCCGCAGTTAACGGCGGTCTCGGGGACTATACCTAGCAGGTGCACTCAGCGTGCCCCCACTGGAGTAATCTCCACTCGGTACGGCCTGACCAGTCTGAGTGAGGAACAACAAAAAAAAAAGACAGGCTCTAAGACTCCCTCTGACTGCCCGCAGTCGACGGCGGTCTCGGGGACTACACCCAGTGGGTGCACTCAGCGTGCCCCCACTGGAATGGTATCCACTCGGAACGGTCCGCCCGGTCCGAGTGACGGCCAAACAACAAAAAAAGACACGTTCCAGGCGTAAAGAAATTCCGAGTAATCAGTTACTTGATGCAGGCCCAACTCCAAATCACTCAAAAAAAATTCTATAAGGTGAGTTTAACGCTCCTCCGTGGACCTGTTTTGAGCCTTCTTCTAGGACTCAAAGCGTGAAACTCACAAGTGTGGATCTAAAAACGACTCGTATTGACGTTCCTCTGGGATAAGAATGGCATCTCTCTAAGAGAGCAGTCCATGTGTCAATCGGGTTGCACAGATTTAATGACACACCCATACTCAGATCACAAGTTAACCTCTTCCGAGAGATGAACGAATGTCACCAAGTTGCTCCTCACAGACACTTACCTCGATCAGTCAGGAAGCGTGGTGCCGGAATCCATTGAGATTTTGTTCAAACCTTGGTTGTCTGAAAGCGTGATGACATGTACCGAGTATTTCTGTAATCACTCGGACCAAACTGTGTCTCACACCAACTCGTTCTACAAAATCGCAATCGATTCGGGGGCTAATGTTGGGGATATACATAACAGGTAGGCCCACGAAGGGTCGAAATATCATGAAGCATGGGGTCCACACAACATGTGGGTCCAGGTCAATTTCATACAGACATACTATTCACTCGGACAAGCAGCATACTATCCACTCGACCAAGCAACATACCATCACTCGGATGACAGTTCACCACTCGACCGTACGACTCACTCGGATATACGAAGACCAGCAGGCAGCAAAGCAGTCGGCATCATTCTAATAGTGAGGGCTTAATAGTGGGCTGGCATTATGGCATTCATACCACACTTGTAACATAGGAGGTGAGGGGGTGGCGCACTCTATATAAGCCACCCCCACCACTAGACTAGGGTTTTTTTTCCACCTCTCTCTCTTTTCACCATTAGTCTCAGGACTTAGCTCAGGCATGGGGATCCGTTCCTCGCTCACACACACACATTGTAATCTCCGGATACATACTAAGATAAAACAAAGCCTCTCCGGAGCACGAGACGTAGGGTTGTTATCTCCATCGTGAGAGACCCGAACTCGCTAAAACCACCGTGTCACCCATATGCATCTCGATAGATCATGCTCCGTTATCCTACCGCTCTCTTACTGTCGGAGTCGTTCCCACGACACAACCAGGGTGGGCCGCGCGCCTCCTCCCCCTAGTCCGAATTGGACTAGGAGAGGGGGGCGGCGCCCCCCTTTCCATCTCCCTCCCCACTTCCTTCCCCCTCCTAGTAGGAGTCCTACTCCTACTAGGAGGAGGACTCCTCCTGGCACGCCTATAGGGGCCGACCGGCCTCCTCCCCTTGCTCCTTTATATACGGGGGCAAGGGGGCACCCCTAGACACAAGTTGATCCACGTGATCATATTCTTAGCCGTGTGCGGTGCCCCCTTCCACCATAGTCCTCAATAATATTGTAGCGGTGCTTAGGCGAAGCCCTGCGACGGTAGTACATCAAGATCGTCACCACGCCGTCGTGCTGACAGAACTCTTCCCCGACACTTTGCTGGATCGGAGTCCGGGGATCGTCATCAAGCTGAACGTGTGCTAGAACTCGGAGGTGCCGTAGTTTCGGTGCTTGATCGGTCGGGCCGTGGAGACGTACGACTACATCAACCAAACACTTCCGTTGCCGATCTACAAGGGTACGTAGATCACACTCTCCCTTCTCGTTGCTATGCATCACCATGATCTTGCGTGTGTGTAGGAATTTTTTTGAAATTACTACGTTCCCCAACACTTTTTGTCCTTAGTATTTTGAGGGGTCCACTTTCCTCATCCATGCCATGTCATTCATTGAGCTTTTCCTGAAATATTAATCTTGGAATAATGTTAGCTCAATGAGCTATATGTTGTTAGGAATTACCAAAACCACCCAGGGATAGTTGCACTTTTAGATCCAAAAAGAGAGAAGAAGCCATCTAGCTAATAACTATGGACCCGAAGGTCTGAGGTAAACTACTCACATTCATCGGAGAGGCTATGGTGTTGATGTAGAAACCCTCCGTGATCGATGCCCCCTCCGGCGGAGCTCCGGAACAGGCCCCAAGATGAGATCTCGTGGATACAGAAAGTTACGACGGTGGAATTAGGGTTTTGGCTCCGTATTTGCTCGTTTGGGGGTACGTGGGTATATATAGGAGGAAGGAGTACGTCGGTGGAGCAACAAGGGGCCGACGAGCGTGGAGGGCGCGCCTGGGGGGGGGGGGTAGGCGCGCCCCCCTACCTCATGGCTTCCCTGTTGGTTGCTTGACGTAGAGTCTAAATCTCCCGGATCTTGTTCGTTCCAAAAATCACGTTCCCGAAGGTTTCATTCCGTTTGGACTCCGTTTGATATTCCTTTTCTTCGAAACCCTAAATAGGCAAAAAAAATCTGGGCTGGGCCTCCGGTTAATAGGTTAGTCCCAAAAATAATATAAAAGTGAATAATAAAGCCCAATAATGTCCAAAATAGAAGATAATATAGCATGGAGCAATAAAAAATTATAGATACGTTGTATCAGAGACTCACTGGATAATTTCCTTGCGTGTTGCCATGAGTGGCAGTTTCGGCTGTCCATGTCATTGGTGCTGGTGCTGGTCGGTTGTGCCATCTGGTATGTTACCAAGCCGGCAAGCCCTTCGCCAGTTCACCGAACTGCCCTAGGCCAAATATGTTATCTACAGACATATATTACCATCACTGAAACATTGATTTTAGAACTGTAAACATATCCAATTAAGACACTACTACAGCAACAACAAGATGTCAGATAATCTTGGCCTAGGGCCTCCACCTAGCTCCATTCTCTTACTGTCAGAGCATGGAACTAATTCATTAATGACCAAGCAAAAATATATACCGTGCAAGAGCCTTGCGATAAATATAGAAAAAAGATTGAGATTCCTGTAATTTGATGCTCACTTTGGCAACAAACACTTAAAAGCGGATCATTATCTGAAAGGTGAAGTAGAGTTACTTGATGACGTGTCTACACAATTGAGATGTCTACACAATTGAGAGATTATGTACATAGTATTATGCTTATTCATATGAGAATATCACAAAGATGGACATGTACTTTCCTGCTCCTAGACCATGAACCTAAAGGTTATGATTATACCAGTTCTATTTGCTGGGAAGGACCGGGAGGATGGGGGGCTGACCTTGCAGGTGGGCATCAAGTACCTTCCTGCCCGGCGGCAAGGACGTCGTCGACAAAGCGGCGACAGACGGAGTCCAGGAGGTGCCACGCCTCGATTCTCCTCTATGGGGTCCTGGAGGCGCTCGAGCACGGCTGTGGCGGCGCCATACGCCTCGTCGTCGGCGGTTTGCGGACGGATCTGGGCATGCGTCGCGGGGATCCGACGACAACGAGAGGTGGAAGAGAGGAGAGGAGAAGTCAATCAAATCCTTCGATGTGAGATCGGGATCTTCGGCTCTGACGTGTGAGGGCGGCGGATCCTCAACGGGATCGGCTGCGTCTCCTGAAGTGGAGGGCGGCGGCGAAGGGATGGAGCGGCGGCGGCGCCGAATGACTCGTGCATGCGAGTGTTCTCGCTCGAGCGGCGGGGGCGAGGGATGGAGCAGTGAGCGATCGCTGGTTTTTTTCGTAGGTTTTTTTTCGGCCCTTTTTCTCTGGTGCGACGGGAGGTATGTGGAGGGATCACTGGGTTTTTTTTTGGGTCGACGTGTCTACCTGCGAGGTGGGAGTAAGGACGAAAATAAACCAGAAAAAGTAGGACGAAATTTAATCGCTGAAGACTACCAACCGAGACATTAGAAATAGAGACAATAGGAATTATACCGTATCTTGCTCTCGGGACTTTCACGATTGCCGCAAAATCGTTTTAAGAGGACGTAAAACGATTTTACCGCTTAGGAAAGAAAACGTGCTCGGTCGGTTGTATAGCTGGCCAAACGGGCCGTGCTAACTGGGCCGGCCCGGTAGCACGCAGGCCCGGCACGACCCAGGCACGGCACGGCCCGGGCTAAACGGGCCAGGCCCGGCACGCGGCACGCCATGGGCCGTGCCTGGGCCTGGAGGCTAGGCACGCGGGCCGGCACGGCAAGGCCCGTTTATATTTTTTTGAAAAATATAAATATATATGTCCTATATAAATATCGAATACCCTAATATGTTTAATATTTTCATAGTGCATGCGTATTTTATTAGTGCTTGAATCTAAGTAGTAGTAGTGTTATAGTGTAGTCTTTGTATTTTTTATCCTTTTGTAATTATAGAGTATGTCTTGTATTCTTTTATTCTTTTAGATGGGAGTTTTAATGATGTATATGTGCTAATAAAACTCTAGATTTATCTCACATAATAGTCTACCAGATTTTGCAATTTTCTAATTTTTTTGGCTTTTTTTTTGCAGTTTTCAGAGGTATTGCGAAGAAAAAGAAAAAAATCGCGCCAGACGGCCCAGCGTCCTCCAACGGGCCGGCGTGCCTGGGCGTGCCGCGTGCCGGCCCATGTAGACTACGTGCCGTGCCTGGGCTGCTAGCTCCCGCCCGTGGGCCGGCACGGCACGGCCCGGTTATTATTCGTGCCGAGACGGGCCGTGCCGTGCCAGGCACGTTTACGGCGGGCCGGGCCGGCCCGTGCCGGGCCGGCCCGTTTGGCCAGGTATAGTCGGTTGTGACGACTGTGGCAACGCCCTTCACTTCGACTTACCCCTCTCCCCCTCTCCCTCGCTCTCCCCAAACCCGCAAACCCCTCGCGGCCGCCGCAGGAAGCCGCGGCGATGGGCGACTACGGCAGCGCGATGACGCGGGGCAACCCGGACGGCGGCTCGCAGGGCCGCCCAAAGGGAGTGCCCCGCGCCAACGTCCAGCAGCTCAAGCTCGTAACCCGCCCTAAACCCTAGCCAACCCTATCTCTCCTCTCCGTCTCCGTTTGCTTGATTTCGATCTGAGATCTGGTTGGTTTCTGTGGAACAGATGGGGCAGGGCCACCCGACGGGCCTCACGCCGAACCTGCTCAAGCTGTTCGAGGCGCGGCCTATGCTCGAGCACAAGCCGCCCGTCCAGAAGCGCAAGTTGCCGGCCTACACGGGTAAGCGATCGATTACTGCTCTCCTATCCCGCACATCTATGGGTACTGCTGGCTGCCGAGATCAGTGGCTTAATTTATCTGTGACTGATTGAGTTCCTGTCTTCCTGAATGTCGATGGTTGTTGTTGCTGTTGTTGATTGGTTGAAGGGATGGCGCAGTTTGTGTCGCGGTTTGCCGAGCCTGGCGACCCAGAGTATGCGCCGCCTGTCCCAACGTGTGAGACTAAGGTATGGCTTCTTTGGTCCTCGGAATTGCCTTTTGCTAATGTTTGTGTATTGCAAGCGATACTTATTCCAATGTTTGGCCAATTGATCATAGTCATACAGTAGCATACTACAGTAGACGCCAATGATGCACTGCTAGGTACTCTACTTAGGTTGGCAGGACGTTTTCTGGCTCAAATAATTGTTAACCGGGATTTTAGTGAGTGTTTAAGTGGAACTGAAATTGTGTGGCGAGAGAAAAGAACAGAGGATAAATTTTGCCTGTCTCTACACATTAAACTTAAACCTAACACTTTTGCGATATGAAAAAAAAGGTGTTCCCTCAGATTGCGCAATTCGTTCTGTTAACAGTGCACTTGAGCACTTAGTGGATGTCAAGGGCCTCGGTGCCCAAGACAGCAGGACCTCGACTACGTAGTTCGTAGTCGCGGTGGATAGGAGCGCTAGGGTTTTTGCCTGGCTGCTCTATGATGCGGGAGGGGAAGATAGAAGGAAATAACTTTATTGCTTATCCCTAAAGGGTGCTAACTATCTGATATATAAAGGCCCCATGGGCTAATAACAAACTAGAAACCTATACGAAATAAACTAGTCTAGGAACTAATGTGCCCGGATCAGGACTCCTGTCCAGCCTGCGCCTTGCCTGATGCGGCCGTCGGCTGCTCCTGGCCGCGCGGCCCACGTCTGTAAGACGTGCCCCACATGACATCTCTCCCCCCCTCGACGAGCAGCTCGTCCTCGAGCTGAAAAGCGGGGTAGCGCTCGACGAAACTGTCAAGATCCTCCCATGTAGCTGACGAAGCTGCTTCACCCTTCCAGTGGACGAGTAGCTGGCGAACGCCGCGTGCTAGGCGCGCACGAGTCACGCGCTCTGGTTCTGGAACAGCCGCCCCGTTGTGGATCGAAGGCAATCCCGGCGGTGTAGTTGGAGGAATGCCGAAGAACTTCTTGAGGAGGCCCACGTGGAACACGTCATGGAGGCGCGAGCGTGTCGGAAGCTCAAGACGGTATGCCACGTCGTTGATCACTTCTGAAATGCGGTACGGCCCATAGAATCGTGGCTTGAGCTTGCCCCTGGTTGGCAAGTTGAGAGAGGACGCGGCGCGCTGTCGAAGGCGAAGCCAAACCCAATCGCCCACCTCATGCCGAATGTCCCGATGACGTCTGTCGTAGTAGGACTTATAGACCGCCTGTGCCTGTTGTAGACGATAGCGGACGTCCTCGATAAGTTCGTCGCGCTCAGCCATGCTCCTGGCCACTGCAGCCACCCGTGTGTCGCCGGGCTCGTAAGAGCGAATAGTGGGAGGGTCACGGCCATACACAAGCTTGAACGGAGTCTCTTGGGTTGCTGTCTGGTAGGCGGTGTTGTATATGTACTCAGCCCAGGGAAGCCACCGGAGCCACTGCTTGGGACGATCCCCGGTAAGACACCGTAAATACATCACAATGATCTTGTTAGCAGCCTCCGTTTGACCATCCGACTGCGGGTGAAATGCTGACGTCATGTGCAGCTTTGTCCCCGTGAGGCGCATGAGCTCTTGCCAAAAAGCGGAGGTGAAGACGGGGTCGCGGTCAGAGACCATGGACTGCGGCACGCCATGGAGACGAACAACCTCAGCGAAGAACACCTGTGCCACTGACTCTGCCGTGTATGGGTGGGCTAACGCCACAAAATGGCAATACTTGCTGAAGCGATCCACCACGGTGAGGATGACAGACTTCCCGCCTACTCGAGGAAGCGCTTCCACGAAGTCGATGCCGATGTCAGTCCACACGCCCGTGGGTACCGGCAGCGGCAGTAGCAGCCCAGCGGGGTGCAAGTGCTCGGACTTGTACCGCTGGCAAGTACCGCAAGTGCGGATGTACTCCTGCACCGTCTTGCGAAGGTTAGGTGCGTGGAAATCGCGGCGGAGACGATGCAATGTGCGCAGGACGCCTTCATGCCCATCATCGTGCACGGCACTGAGAATCTCCTGGAGTAGCGGGGATGACGGCGGAATGTAGAGGCGGCCGTTGAAAGTAACGAGGCCGTCGGAGAGCGCCCAAGGGTGTTGCCGCGCACCTGCCGTGATATCCTCCCGCAGTGCGACGAGCGCCGGATCAGTGGACGTCGCTTGCCGGAGGCGATTGATGAAGTCGAAACGAGGCCCTGAGACCGCCATGATCGACGTCTCCTCCGTGTCACGGCGGGAAAGTGCATCCGCCACCGTGTTGGTACTACCTGCCTTGTACTCCACCGTAAAGTCGAATCCCAGGAGTTTGCCAACCCAATGATGCTGCGGGATGGTGGCCAAACGCTGGTCAAGCAGAAATTTGAGGCTGTAATGATCCGTTTTTACCACAAACTGACGCCCCCATAGGTATGGCCTCCAATGGCGAATCGCGAGCACCAGGCCGATGAGTTCCCGTTCATACGCTGCCAGGGAACGGTGACGTGGCGCGGCTGGCCGGCTAAAGAAAGCCACCGGGTGGTGGTCCTGAAGAAGGACGGCCCCGAAACCGTACGTCGATGCGTCACACTCGATGATGAACGGCCGTGTAAAATCCGGTAACGCGAGGACGGGAGCCGTGGTGATTGCCGTCTTGAGGGTGGTAAAAGCGGCTGCCGCCTCCGGCGACCAAGAGAAACCATCCTTGCGAAGGAGGGCCGTCAGGGGCGCGGCAACCACGCCAAAGTCCTTGACAAACTTGCGGTAGTACCCCGCAAGGCCGAGAAAGCCCCGAACCGCGCGCGCCGAGCGTGGTTGCGGCCAGTCCGCTACTGCCTGCACCTTTTCCGGATCCATGGCCACGCCTGCAGCGGAGATGGTGTGACCCAGGTATGCGATTGATTCAACGGCGAACGCGCATTTGGAGCGCTTGACGAAGAGCCGGTGCTGGTGCAGGACCGTGAAGACGGTGCGCACATGTCGGAGATGGTCAGCCCATGTCTCGCTGAAAATGAGGATGTCGTCAAAGAAGACGAGAACAAAACGGCGCAGGTATGGCCGCAACAGATCATTCATGAGGGCCTGGAACGTGGCCGGCGCGTTGCAGAGTCCGAACGGCATCACCAGAAACTCGTAGAGGCCGTCATGAGTACGGAAAGCTGTCTTCGGGATGTCCTCCGCACGCATCCGCACCTGGTGGTAGCCGGAACGTAAATCGAGCTTGGTGAAGAAACGAGCGTGCCGTAGCTCGTCGAGGAGTTCGTCCACCACCGGAATCGGGAACGCATTCTTGACAGTAATGGCGTTCAGGGCGCGATAATCGATGCAGAAGCGCCAGGACCCGTCGGCCTTGCGGACCAGCAGTACCGGGGACGAGAATGCGGAACAACTCGCACGGATGATACCTTGGGCGAGCATGGCGGCGCACTGACGCTCCAGCTCGTCCTTGTGCGTGGCCGGGTATCGATACGGACGGACGGCCACCGGGGCGGAACCAGGTAGCAGGGTGATGCCGTGATCGCGGCTGCGGGGCGGTGGCACGCCGGAGGGGTCGGCGAAGATGCCGTCGAACTCGGTGATGATGGCGTCCAGGAAGTCGCGGCCGCTGCATGATTTTAGGGCTGGCCCGTCCGGTCCTGCAATGCCGTGCCAGCACACCCGATGGCCCCGCCGCCAGAATGTCATGGAGAGGGCTCGGAAATCCCACAGGATCGGTCCGAGCGACGCCAGCCACTGCGTGCCCAGGACGATGTCGTAGCCCGCGAGCGGCAAGGCGAGGAAATCCTCCGCGAACTCCTCGTGGCCGATGCGGAAGGGCACGACGCGGTACGCGCCCTGGCACGGAACGCGCTCGCCGTTGGCCACCGTGACGCGCATCTTCTCTGTGGTGGGGGGCGGTAACGTAGCACGAGCGGCCGCCTCTTCGGCGATGAAGTTGTGGGTGGAGCCTGAATCGATCAGGGCGAGGAGGGAGACACCTCCGAGAGTAATCTGCATCTGCATGGTTTCACTCGTGCGCACGCCGGCGATCGCGTGGAGCGAGATTTGAGGGTCGGCCCGTGATGCATCATCAGTGGCGGAGGCCGCGTCGTCGTCGTCGTCGTCCGGCGCTAAGTCGAGGAGAAAGATGCGCTGGCACACGCGGTTGTGGCCCCTGCCAAACTTCTCGTTACAGTTGAAGCAAAGGCCCAGGCGACGGCGTTCCTCCATCTCTGTCTGGGAGAGACGCTTGATTGGGCGTCCGTCCGGCAGATTGTGGCCCTGCTGAGGTGCGGCTGGTGGGGCCGGAGCGGGGGGCGCGAGGCGTGGTCCTGGTGTCGGCAGGATGCCCTTCTGTGGAAAACGCACCGGTGGCGCGGCGGAAAGCGCGCACTGGTCGCGCAGCTCCAATTTGCGGGCGAGGCTCATGGCGACGGCGAGGGACTGTGGGTTATGGATCTCCACGTCGAGGCTGAGGGGTGGCTGGAGTCCCGCGGTGAAGATCTGCACTTTCTGTGTCTCGGATAAGGTGCCTGCCCGGGGGAGGAGTGCCTCAAACCGCTCCTGGAAGTCGACGACGGACGTCGTGCGTTTGCACGCCATTAGTTCGCCCAGCGGGTTAGCGCGCAGCGGTGGCCCGAAGCGGAGATTGAGCAGCTCGGAGAAGCGGCGCCACGGAGGTGTGCCCTCGTCGCGCTGGACCTGCATATACCATAGTTGGGCAGGACCCTCGAGATTGTAGGACGCCATCCACACCTTCTCCTCCTCGGCGATCCGTTGTTGATGGAAGAAGGACTCGCATCTGTTGATGAAGGCGAGCGGATCAGACTTGCCGTCGAACTTGGGGAAGTCCATCTTCTGGAACCTGGGCGGCCGATCATTGTGGTGCTGCCCATCATGGGCGGCGGCAGCGCTGGACGAAGAGGAGGACTTGTCCTTCTGGAGTGCGGTGACGGACGACTGCAGGGACATCACCGTGGCCGTCAAGGCCTCGATCATCTTAGCCAGATCTGCGGTGGTCGGTTCTGCCATGCCGGAAGTGACCGAGGCGGCAGCGGATTGTGGCGATGTCGGGGAGCTGGGCGCGGACACAGGGGGGAAAGCGGCCGGCGGATGGAGCGTGGACGAGGAGGAGGATCGCCTGGAACCTGATACCAAGTTGTCAAGGGCCTCGGTGCCCAAGACAGCAGGACCTCGACTACGTAGTTCGTAGTCGCGGTGGATAGGAGCGCTAGGGTTTTTGCCTGGCTGCTCTATGATGCGGGAGGGGAAGATAGAAGGAAATAACTTTATTGCTTATCCCTAAAGGGTGCTAACTATCTGATATATAAAGGCCCCATGGGCTAATAACAAACTAGAAACCTATACGAAATAAACTAGTCTAGGAACTAATGTGCCCGGATCAGGACTCCTGTCCAGCCTGCGCCTTGCCTGATGCGGCCGTCGGCTGCTCCTGGCCGCGCGGCCCACGTCTGTAAGACGTGCCCCACATGACAGTGGACCATTGCAGTTGTTGCTGACAATGAATAATGAGGGTGCTGTATTATTACATATGTGAAATTTATAACTTTATGCGCTCGAAAAGTTTGCACACTTTCAACATGTTCCAGTGGAACAACTCAAAAAAGTAGTTTCTGGTTCTTATAACTATGCCTGGTATTACTAAGACATGTTGCATCTGAGCAAGAGTTTGGTTGAACTGTTTCCAGTGTTGAGAAAGCGGTGTAGCACTACCTCAATTGAATATCTTGTTGATCTTGTTAAAAGTGCGTCAAGTGTATTTTCTGTCTATTTTCATGCAGTTTGCCATTCGTTCCCAAATTTGTTTTTTTGTGTGCATATAGGCCGAAAAGAAGGATAGAATCAGGAAACTTAAGCTTGAGCAAGGGGCAGATAAGGTCGCCAAAGAGCTTCAGAACTGTGAGTTCCTTTTGAGCAATGTTACTCCTTGTTTCAGATGATTCATGTTGTAACATCATTTCTCATTTTTCTCAAACATAGATGACCCACAAAGTGACCCCAATACCACTTCAGATCCATACAAAACACTCTTCGTTGCAAGACTTGTAAGTATTTGCTTGGTCATTCCTTTTAAAACTGCTGGGCATTATATTCTGTCTGTAACTTAGTGCTCACTGACTTCTTCAACCTCCGCAGAATTATGAGACATCTGAGAGCAGGGTTAAGCGGGAGTTTGAAGCCTATGGGCCTATTAAAAGGGTAGGTGCATGTGGTAAATCCCAGTACAGGTGGAGTTATTCCTCTTTGAAGTGTGTGTTGTTCAGTTATTGTGATCAGCAAGCCGTCATGGGGTGAAATCTCAAGGAAACAGTGGGTCCGCTGTCACCATATATCTTCATTGTAGTTTTTGTGTGCCAAGGTGACTTTTGGACACACGGCGTTATACTTTTGGCCTATTTTAGCTACCACACAGAGCTAGAAGCTTCCCACACCTCCCAAGGATTGCCTATGAACTTACTTCTGTTTGCTCTCGTCGTTGTTCTCGGAAAATTACTTGGAGCCTTTGAGGTGTTCTTTATTTTTTTCCTGGTGGAAAATAATGAAGCGCCTCTTCTTTTATTTCATTTTTTGCAAAAATAGTACTCCCTCTATTTCAAACTACTTTGCGTATTAGTTTTGTACAAAGTCTGACCCAATTTTGGTAGCAAAAAGTACCGACAATCACAACACAATATAAATGTCATTAGATCCATCATGAAATATATTTTCATATTTACTAGACTAGATAATTGCCCGTGCGTTGCATTTGGGGGGGTGGGGTGGACAATATTTTGTATGCAATCACCGTCATTTATCTGCCATTTTATTGTTAATGTAATTACATACCAAAAATGGATTTTAGCTGCCAATTCAATCAGTACTATTTTGCGTACCAAACAAAACATGCTTTTATTTGTTAAGTCGATAAGAGGTGGTGCAGTTAAGGCAGTTCTTAAGCAAAACCGGTCGAGAGAAAAAATCAGGAAAACCGAAAACAGCACGGAAGAAGTAACGTAAGACGGAACCTTTTGTATTTTTCAAGTGGGAGAGATTATTTGGATTGTAGATGTTGATATTTTTTTTCTACTAACTTGGCCAAATTTTACAAAGTTTGGTTTAAGACAAAACTAATGTGCAATGCATTGTGAAATGGAGGGAGTATAGAAGCCAAGGCTGGTACTGTATTTGTTGTGTTTTGCATGTGGATGCATACATTTTGTGACCACCCTTCAGTAGCTGATGTTGTGTGCTAAACAAATAAAATATTAATTAGATTCTGTAGGCAAAATTTTAATCGTGTGACTTAACATGTATTCATCTAAAAGTCATACAAAAGCTGAAGGAAATTTATGATAGACATAATGGCATATCATGAAATTTCTAAATCCGAATTTGACACATGGCCTGAGATATAAAGAAGTCATGCTGTGAATAGTGCCAAGTTGGGTACTTCTACTCAATATTTGAATCTGGTAATATTCAAAGTTGGATTTATTTTTCTTGTTCTAAGATCAATTATTTGAAATTTTGTACTCCACATGATGTGCACGTGATGTCTATGTTGTTAATAAAAGGTTGGAACTTTTTAATGCTTTTAGAGGTCATTTGTAGGCTCAGGTGCACCAGGTACACCACAATCCTAGGTGCACAAGACACACTATTGTATATACATGACTGTTTGTAGGTCTTTATACAACCTGTCCTTGCTATCCATCTTTAAAAATGTGGGGCATTAGAGGTACCTATGAAATCGACACACTTAATGCTAAGCAGATAAAGTAACATAGATTTCAGACAGAATTTTCTGCTTCCTAGTAAATTAATTAGTCATTTCTACTGAATCTTCCGTAAGCCAGTTTAATCTGAGATTCATTAATACTAACATCGCTTGCTTGCTATTAATCGCACCAATTATGTAATTGTTTTCTGCTATTTTTCTTTTCTTGGCCCCGAAGATTAAGCACCAATTCTGTATCTGTTGCTGCTATTTTCTTTTCTTGGCCACGGCTGAACAAAATACACACAACTGAGAGGGCAACTTGGTATAGTATTTACTATTTAAGTCTACAGTTGTATATATATATAGTTAGCCAGTTCCCTGGTAAGGGGATATCATCGTATTTTCCGACATACGCCAATCAGTCAGACTGCTTTTCCTCCAACTGTTGATCTGTGCTGGATTTCACTCCTCATAATGGAAGCTCTACATATGCAAGGTTAGCACGGCTGTTTTAGGCTTTATGCCTGTCTGTCGTGCAACATAGAACATGCAAAATTAACAAACTATTGTAGCGACAACAAATACTATCACTTTATCATGAAGTCTGGTGCAACTCTCTTTCTTAGTAGTCCTTAATTACTATCTTTGAGCTTTCCAGGTACGGCTCGTAACTGACAAGGATACAAATAAACCTAGAGGATATGCATTCATAGAGTATATGCATACTCGGGATATGAAAAGTAAGTTTCGGGTCAGTAGATGTATGCTGGTTGGACACTCCTGCTGCATGTCTTAAATTTTCTATGTTAATTTGGTATGTCCCAGATGCTTACAAGCAAGCTGATGGGAGAAAAGTGGACAATAAGAGGGTAATAGTTGATGTGGAACGTGGTAGAACTGTCCCTAATTGGCGTCCCAGGAGATTAGGCGGTGGACTTGGATCAAGCAGAATTTGTGGTGCAAGTGCTGACCAGAAGCCGCCTGCCAGGTATTCTCTTATTTAAGACATGCCTTAGAGGAAGCTAGTGCTTCTATTTATTCTTAGAATGAGGTGACAAGTGAGACTGGGAATTAATCGACACCAAAGCCTTTTCGTCATATGTTTCTTTCTTATTTTTCTTGTCCTTTTGTCTCTGTTTTCTTATCTATAGTATTGATCAGAAGGGAATTGAATATATTTTGGTACATTGCAATTTGATATTGCTATTATATTAACTTGGCAGTTGCATGTTCTGTTAGTGCAGTGAAGTTATGTTTTGGGCGTTATCAATGTTGTCCTCTTATGTTAGAGCATCTAGTTGTTTTATGCTGCTTGTTTCTGATTACCAGGGAGCCATCGA
This sequence comes from Triticum dicoccoides, assembly GCF_002162155.2. Classification (NCBI taxonomy): domain Eukaryota; kingdom Viridiplantae; phylum Streptophyta; class Magnoliopsida; order Poales; family Poaceae; genus Triticum; species Triticum dicoccoides. Next base: position 168,516,758 of record NC_041380.1, on the reverse strand, counting down.
GTGTTGGGCGTCCCAGATCAGAAGAACCTAAGAGGGGTGATTCCCGTGTAGATAGGTGAGCTTCAGCAAATAAACTTTCTTCTGCTTTAGCATAGTGTTTTGTGTAAATGCTTATTTCTTACTTCACTATTGGTACAGAGATCGGGAGAAGTCTCGTGATAAGGTACGGGAAAGAGACCGCGATGAAAATCCCCGTGAGCGTTCTCATGACAGAATACGTGAGCGTGATTCAAGGGAAGAGAGGCACCACCATAGAGATCGGGACAGGACTCGGGACAGGGACCGAGGAAGGGACCGGGAAAAAGACCATGGGCGTGACCGTGACCGTGATCGTCGGGACAGAGATAGGGATAGGGACCGTGGTAGGGATCATGATAGGGAGAAGGATCGTGGCCTCTCTCATGATCGTCACCGTGAGAGAGGCAGGGATCGCGAAAGAGATCATGAGCGTGCAAGTTACGAACGTGATCGCGCTCACTTGAAGGATAGGGATTCTGAATACAATGGTGAACCAAAGCATGACAGGAGCATGGCTGATTATGGGAAGCATTATGGCTCTAACCAGTATGAGCAACACAATAGTTACGGGTCGTATCGCTATCAAGTTCAAGGCGGGCATGGGCATGAAACTGAAAGCTCAAAGGGACATGAGCATGAATACTATCAGGCACAACCCAACACAGAACCTGAAGGCCCTGAAGAAGGTGAGGCATACGAGGAAGGTGACTACCAGTATCACCAAGCAGCAGAAGAGCAAAAGACTGAAGCTTGATCACTGCAGTAAGTTTTGTAAACCCAAACCTTTTTCTTTTCTTCCAATGGAGATGATAATATTCCCCTGTTCAATCTTCCTGTCATTTCAGATGCTTTAGTTTTCGTGGGTGTGCTTTTCCGAAGGGAGGCACAAAGCATGTCAACTTGCTGGCTCGGATATGTGATATTTTGTTTTATTCTAGTTGTCATCAGTGCAAATGTGGTAGCGATCGCTCCCTACTCCTTAGTTTTTGCTTTGTATGACAGACTGTATTAACTATTTTGGTTACCCCCCACCCACACTCCCACACACATTTCCTATTCCGCCCTATCAACAGCTATCTTTTTTGTTCTGTTATATGGATTTTTGTTTGAGCACTTTTGGCTAAGTTAAGGTATCTTGAGTCTCCTGTAATTTTTACTTCAAATTAATCAATTGTTGGCGAGGACGCCATCTCTTATACCGGGCATCCTCTAACCTGCCATCTCTTATACCGGGCATCCTCTAACCTGCTGCCATGATCCCGCGCCCCTGCTTGGATTGTCATTTTCCCTCGTAAATACCACTGTAAAGGTTTGTGTAATCACGTTTGTATTTCATCCTGAAAAAAAAGAACATGGGAGGTGTTTTTGCTCCCTGGTGCATAGCAATTTTTAAAGAAAAAACATAAATTTTTGTAGATGTTTGTGTTGGTGTTGCAAGCATGCTTGACAATTTTCGTGCGAAACGAAGAATCAGTATCTTGTTGGTGAAAAAATAAATTTGGGTGTGACAATTTGGGTAACAGTCAATGTTCAATTTTATTTTCTTGCATAGGCCAAAATGCAACCTTTTTGCCTAAAAATTTCCAGGTAGCATTTGGATTTGTCAAAGAACACAAAAAAAATTGTTGTTTTTTTTGACATTTCAAAAATCATTTTCCACAGGAGGAACACGTGCTTTTTTTTTGAACATCAGTACAGACACAAGCGCTCATATACATGCGCATACACTCACCCCTATGAACGCACACACGCACACCCTATCCCTATAAGCACCTCCGAGAGACTGAGCCGGCATATTATTTTGAGATTTATGAAGTCACCGTAGGCGCCTCGTCATCGACGGGAACGTCTTCTCCCACTGAAAGCGTATCGCCGGAAATCTTGAAATAAATTCAAGAATAATGCGAGCACCAGGATTTGAACCTTGATGGGTTCGGGATACCACTGTCCACCTAACCAACTCAACCACAAGTTGATTCGCAGGAGGAACACGTGCTCCTGGGAGCAAATTGCATTTCCGGTAGTCACGCTTGTATTCGGCCTGTATCTGATACACGTCTCTCTTTACTGGGAGGAAATAACCTTTGCCCTTTTTGTTAAGGATAATTAACCCATGCGGTTAATCAGGAAATCCCTGATTTCCCTCACGTGCGGTTGCAACTCTAGCAACCGTCGCGTCAGTTCCTTCGGAGGCGCCTCTTCAACCTTGTATATAATTTGTGAAAGATGATCAATAAAGACTACACAAGTTCATTCTGTTTGTTTGTCTCTCGTTCCCTCTCGATTACTTACAACACGTTATCAACGGATAGACTCTACCTATAGATAGAAGGCCATTCGGATAGAGAGAAGAAGGCCATTCAGGGCGGTTATGGATGATGAGGCGCACAAAGAGAACCATCGAAGGATCTTCGTTCCCATCTGCTTGTTTGTCGGGCGCACAAAGAGAACCATCGAAGGATCTTCGTTCCCATCTGCTTGTTCGTCACTATGGGTGTCTGGGATTCATGGCGCCGAGGCATTAGACAACAGCTGCGACGACGGCGCACGCGCGCTCGCTGCGGCCAGCCAGGGGCGGCGAGATGCAGCTCACAAGAAGAGAGGCGCCAGATAGATCATGCATGTATCAGTACCTGAATTCAATCAGGACCGAGACTCACTTGGGCACATGCACACGAAGAATGGATGAAGCAAGTAAGAACTACTCACGATTCTTTGCGTTCTCATGCACATTGGACGGTAGGAGCCGCTGGATCGCCGCCATGGTTGTTCGAGTAAAACGAGATTGAATGAAAGTAATGGATGATCAGTACTGATTTCTATTGATTCTCAAGTATATATACATCTGAAAGAGGTGAGAAGAAGATGCCTGTTCGGAGGCATCCCTTCGAACAGGTGCTTGTTTAGAGGCATCCCTCCCGAGCAGGTGCCCGCTGACAATAAAGAGAGAGGAGAGACATTTCTATTCAGGGTTGGACACAACCTTTGCTAATGTCTATTCATTAATTAGTACTTCCTCCGTAAAGAAATATAAAAGTATTTAGATCACTTAATTATGATCTAAACACTCTTATATTAGTTTACCGAGGGAGCATGTGCTAATTAATCTACTTTTAACTCCTAACACTCCCCCTTGTACAACATCGCTCCTTGAATGTTTTATCATTGAAAACTTCTTGTACATAGATCTTCCATCTTGAGAAATCTTCCGCTTGATAGTCTCCCCCAAAAACCATGTGGGAAAAATATAAGGAAAATAGATTAGATATGTTGCTAAAACTTCTTTAAATCCAATGAGAAAAAGAATAAGGAGAAAAGGTGCAACATATAACGATTATTGTCCAGTTGAAGGACTACCGACCCATAAGTCTGTGCAATGTGTTCTACAAAGTAATCTCGAAATGTATGGTGAACCGGCTAACACCCCACTTGGATGAGCTCATCTCAGAGATCAAAGTGCTTTCATTCCCGGTCGTTTGATCATGGATAATGCCACAATTGCCTTTGAGTGCTTCTACAATATTCAACATAGCAAACATCCAGCTAACACACACTGCGTCTTCAAGTTGGACTTGGCAAAAGTATATGACAGGGCGGACTGGGGCTTCTTGGAAGCAGCCTTGCTGAAGTTGGGTTTTGATAAAAAATAGATTGGATGGGTGATGAGATGTGTAAAATCTGTGAGATATTTTGTCAAGTACAATGGCGAGCTTCTAAATCCATTCTCACCCGAGAGGGGGCTCCGGCAGGGCGACCCCCTGAGCCCCTACCTTTTCCTGTTCGTGGCGGAAGGTTTATCATGTTTGCTAGACAAAGAAATCCGACGGGGTAAAATTACGCCCCTGAAAATTGCCAGAGGGAGTCCAGGGATTTCGAACTTGTTATTTGCCGATGATAGCTTGCTCTTCTTGAAAGCGTGTAAAGAAGAGGCAGAGTGCATCATGCAGGTTCTCCACAAGTTTCAGAAGGGCTCGAGCCAACTATTTAGTAACAACAAATGCCCAATCCTATTCAATGAAGTCTATCCGGAGGCAACACAACATGGAATCAAGGAGACCCTTCAGATTTCCACTGCCTATTTGAGAGTCAGTATCTAGGTCTCCCAACCCTAAAAGGACGCATGAAAGACTCTTCCTTCCAACCAATCATGGAGAGATTTGTCAAGAGGTGCACAGATTGGTCGGGGAGATTCATGTCATTTGTGGCCAAAGAGACACTAGTTAAGTCAGTACTACAAGGCCTCCTCACTTACTACATGGGGGTATTTAAGATGTCACAGGGCTTTTGTGATAAGTACGAGAAATTGATCAGTGAATTTTGGTGGGGAGAGGAGAATGGACACAAGAAAGTACATTGGATGTCGTGGGATCGAATGGTCAAACCGAAGAGAGGAGGCGACATAGGATTCAGAGATATGAGCCTCTTCAATCAGGCCTTGCTCGCTAGACAGACCTGGAGATTGCTACACATGCCGGGGAGTTTATGTGCACGTGTCCTAAAATCCAAGCACTACCCGCACAGTGAGCTAATTGATATGGTTTTCACCTCGGAAGCATCCCCGGTTTGGCGTGAAATCGAATATGGACTATTTCAAAATTTTACCTACGATCACACAAGATCTATCTAGGAGATGCATAGCAACGAGAGGGGAGAGTGTGTCTACGTACCCTCATAGACCGAAAGCGGAAGCGTTTAGTAACGCGGTTGATGCAGTCGAATGTCTTCGCGATCCAACCGATCCAAGTACCGAACGCACGACACCTCCGCGATCAGCACACGTTCAGCTCGATGACGCCCCTCTCTTGATCCAGTTGAGGCCAAGGGAGAGTTCCGTTAGCACGACGGCATGGTGATGGTGATGATGAAGTTACCGACGCAGGGCTTCACCTAAGCACTACAACGATATGACCAAGGTGTGTAACTGTAGAGGGGGGCACTGCACACGGCTAAAAGATCAACTTATGTGTCTTTGGGGTGCCCCCTCCCCACGTATATAAAGGGGGGAGAACATGAGGCCGTCCCTAGGAGGGGGCGCTCCTTGGGGCGAGTCCTACTTGGACTCCTAGTCCAAGTAGGATTCGTCCCCCCCTTTTCCTAGTCCAAGTAGGAGAAGAAGGGAAAGACGAGAGAAGAGAAGGAAGGAGAGGGGCGCCGCCCCCTCCCCTTGTCCAATTCGGACTGGGCAAGGGGGGGCACCTCTGGCCGGCCCTCTCTCTTCTCCACTAAGGCCCATTGTGGCCCATTAATCCCCCGGGGGATTCCGGTAACCCCCGGGTACTCCGGAAAATGCCCGAACCTATCCGAAACCATTCCGGTGTCCAAACATAACCTCCCAATATATCAATCTTTATGTCTCGACCATTTCAAGACTCCTCGTCATGTCCATGATCTCATCCAGGAACCCGAACAAACTTCGGTTCATCAAAACATGAAACTCATAATACAAATCGTCATCGAACGTTAAGCGTGCGGACCCTACGGGTTCGAGAACTATGTAGACATGACCGAGACATATCTCCGATCAATAACCAATAGCGGAACCTGGATGCTCATATTGGCTCCTACATATTCTACGAAGATCTTTATCGATCAAATCGCATAATAACATACGTTATTCCCTTTGTCATCGGTATGTTACTTGCCCGAGATTCGATCGTCGGTATCATCATACCTAGTTCAATCTCGTCACCGGCAAGTCTCTTTACTTGTTCCGTAATGCATCATCCCATGGCTAACTCATTAGACACATTGCTTGCAAGGCTCATAGTGATGTGCATTACCGAGAGGGCCCAGAGATACCTCTTCGATACACGGAGTGACAAATCCTAATCTTGATCTATGCCAACTCAACAAACACCATCAGAGAAACCTGTAGAGCATCTTTATAATCACCCAGTCACATTGTGACGTTTGATAGCACACAAGGTGTTCCTCCGGTATTCGGGAGTTGCATAATCTCATAGTCCGAGGAACATGTATAAGTCATGAAGAAAGCAATAATAGAAAAACTAAACGATAATTATGGTAAGCTAACAGATGGGTCTTGTCCATCACATCATTCTCGAATGATGTGATCCCATTCATCAAATGACAACACATGCCTATGGCTAGGAAACTTAACCATCTTTGATTAACGAGCTAGTCAAGTAGAGCATAATAGGGACACTCTGTTTGTCTATGTATTCACTCATGTACTAAGTTTCCGGTTAATACAATTCTAGCATGAATAATAAACATTTATCATGATATAAGGAAATATAAATAACAAATTTATTATTGCCTCTAGGGCATATTTCTAGCATGAATAATAAACATTTATCATGATATAAGGAAATATAAATAACAACTTTATTATTGCCTCTAGGGCATATTTCCTTCAGTCCCCCACTTGAAGGAAATATGCCCTAGAGGCAATAATAAAGTTGTTATTTATATTTCCTTATATCATGATAAATGTTTATTATTCATGCTAGAATTGTATTAACCGGAAACTTAGTACATGTGTGAATACATTGACAAACAGAATGTCACTAGTATGCCTCTACTTGACTAGCTCGTCGAATCAATGATGGTTATGTTTCCTAACCATAGACATGAGTTGTCATTTGATTAACAAGATCACATCATTAGAGAATGATGTAATTGACTTGACCCATCCGTTAGCTTAGCACGATGATCGTTTAGTTTGTTGCTATTGCTTTCTCCATAACTTATACATGTTCCTATGACTATGAGATCATGCAACTCCCGAATACCGGAGGAACACTTAGTGTGCTATCAAACATCACAACGTAACCAGGTGACTATAAAGATGCTCTACAGGTGTCTCCGTTGGTGTTTGTTGAGTTGGCATAGATCGAGATTAGGATTTGTCACTCTGAGTATCAGAGAGGTATCTCTGGGCCCTCTCGGTAATGCACACCACTATAAGCCTTGCAAGCAATGTGACTAATGAGTTAGTTACGGGATAATGCATTACAGAATGACTAAGGAGACTTGCCGGTAACGAGATTGAACTAGGTATTGAGATACCGACGATCGAATCTCGGGCAAGTAACATACCGATGACAAAGGGAACAACGTATATCGGTATGCGGTTTGACCGATAAAGATCTTTGTAGAATATGTGGGAGCCAATATGCACATCCAGGTTCCGCTATTGGTTATTGACCGGAGACGTGTCTCGGTCATGTCTACATAGTTCTCGAACCCGTAGGGTCCGCACACTTAACGTTCGGTGACGATCGGTATTATGAGTTTATGTGTTTTGATGTACCGAAGATAGTTCGGAGTCCCGGATGTGATCATGGACACGACGAGGAATCTCAAAATGGTCGAGACATAAATATTAATATATTGGATGACTATATTCAAACAACGGATGAGTTTCGGGGGTCACCGCATAATTATCGGAGTGTCGGGAGGTTATCGAAACCCCCGGGGGATCTAATCGGCCAACATGGGCCTTGTGAGAGAGAGGAGGGGGCCTTAGGGCTGGACGTGCCCCCCCCTTGAGGAGTCCGAATTGGACAAGGAGGAGGGGCGGCGCCCCCTCTTTCCCTCTCCTTCCTTCCCCCTTCCTCCTCCTAGTTGGACTAGGAAAGGGGGAGTCCTACTCCTACTAGGAGGAGGACTCCTCCCCTCCTTGGCGCGCCCCAAGGGCCGGCCGGCCTCCCCTCTTGCTCCTTTATATACGGGGGCAAGGGGGCACCATAGAACACACAAGTTGATCATTGATCCCTTAGCCGTGTGCGGTGCCCCCCTCCACCATAATCCACCTCGGTCATATCATCATAGTGCTTAGGCGAAGCCCTGTGTTGGTAGCTTCATCATCACCATCATCACGCTGTCGTGCTGACGAAGCTCTCCCTCGACACTCAGCTGGATCGAGAGTTCGTGGGACGTCACTGAGCCGAACGTGTGCAGATTGCGGAGGTGCCGTACTTTCGGTACTAGGATCGGTTGGATCGTGAAGACGTACGACTACATCAACCGCATTGTCATAACGCTTCCGCTTACGGTCTACGAGGGTACGCGGACAACACTCTTCCCCTCTCGTTGCTATGCATCACCATGATAGATCTTGCGTGTGCGTAGGATTTTTTTTGAAATTACTGCGTTCCCCAACAGTGGCATCCGAGCCAGGTCTATGCGTAGATGTTATATGCATGAGTAGAACACAAAGGAGTTGTGGGCATGGGTATATACATATTGCTTGCCGTCACTAGTTGATTCTTGATTCGGCGGTATTTTTGGATGAAGCGGCCCAGACCGATATTACGCGTACGCTTACGCGAGACTGGTTCCACCGACGTGCTTCGCACCCAGGTGGCTGGTGGGTGTCAGTTTCTCCAACTTTGGTTGAATCAGATTCAATGAACATGGTTCTTTCCAAAGATCAAAAAGCAGTCACTATACCACGTTGTGGTTTTTGATGCGTAGGTAAGAACGGTTCTTGCTCAGCCCATAGCAGCCACGTAAAACTTGCAACAACAAAGTAGAGGACGTCTAACTTGTTTTTGCAGGGCATGTTGTGATGTGATATGGTCAAAACATGATGCTAAATTTTATTGTATGAGATGATCATGTTTTGTAACACAATTATTGGCAACTGGCAGGAGCCATATGTGTGACGCCCCAAGACCGGAGCTTCAGATGCCTTCCAGGGTTTCCGGGTTTCGTCGTGTGATTTGTTTGGTTCTTTGCATCATGTGCATTGCATCATGTCATCATGCCATCATGTCATTTCTTTTTCTTAACTCAACTAAATAAACGGCCTGGATCTTTGATCCATTTAAATCGAGGGAACTCACATGGCGGTTTCTCTTTATAACCCATCCTCCCGATAGTAGGGAGCTATATTCAATATTTGTTTAATTTGATATTCACCATAACACACGTGCAAAAATAATCCTCATGCCTATTTCCACTTCGAGTTTGACCTTCAAATCTTGTCCACAATTCTGTATCTCTTTTATCGAGGCTCTTCCTAAATGTTCAACATTTTTGGAAACTTCGGATTCCTACTCCTTTCAAACGAGTTGAATTAAATTCAAATGCATTTGAATTTAAATCTTGCAATCATGGTCATTCCTATTTTCTTGGAACAAGCACATTTTCGCGAGTCCGGGAAAATTATTCGCGTGTCCAACTTCTTCCCCTAACATCTCTTTCTTTTCTTTCTTTTCTCTGTTTTTTTTCTTTCTTATGAGGGGGAGAGAGAGGTCCAGTTGGCCACTTGGGGCCTCAGTGCCAGACCGGCCTGCTTCCCCACTCCTCCCTAAGGCCCAGGCCGGCCAACCAGCCTCCGCCGCGCTGGCCCATTTGGCCAAGGCCTCCTGCAGGCCCAGTCGAACCTCCCCTGCCTAACCCTAGCCCGCAACCCCGCACTCTGCTCGTTCCCCTCCTCTCGATCTCTCCACTCGTCCCCCACACCGCCGCCACTCACACCCCACGCGCGCATCGGGACAGGGAGAGGAGGTCCCCTCGATGCCCGATCCCCTCGCCGCACCCACCGCGCGAGCCCGCGTCCCACTTCCTTCTTCCTCTGCATCGCGCCTCCTCCTCGAAGCTGGCCTCACGCGCCCAGGGCCCCGAGCAGGAGCACCGCCCTTGTCTCCTCGCTCGCGCCTCCTCCGTTCCCATGGCGATTCCTGTTGGGGAACGTAGTAATTTCAAAAAAATTTCCTACGCACACGCAAGATCATGGTGATGCATAGCAACAAGAGGGGAGAGTGTTGTCTACGTACCCTCGTAGACCGGCAACGGAAGTGTTGACACAACATAGAGGAAGTAGTCGTACGTCTTCCCAATCTGACCGATCCAAGTACCGAACGCACGGCACCTCCGAGTTCTGCACACGTTCAACTCGGTGACGTCCCTTGAGTTCCGATCCAGCAAAACATTGAGGGAGAGTTTTGTCAGCATGACGGCATGATGCCGGTGATGATGTTCTACCGACGTAGGGCTTCGCCTAAGCACCGCTACGATATGACCGAGGTGGAATATGGTGGAAGGGGGCACCGCACACGGCTAAGGAACGACCACGAGGATCAACTTGTGTGTCATGGGGTGCCCCCTTGCCTCAGTATATAAAGGAGGGAGAGGGGGAGGTGCGGCCGGCCCTATGGGTGCGCCTGGAGGAGTCCTACTCCAACCAGGAGTAGGGCTCCCCCCTCTTGCCTTGTTGGAAACGGAAGGAGGAAGGGAGAAAGAGGAAAGGGGGGCACCGCCCCCCCTTCCTTGTCCTATTCGGACTAGGGGGGGGGGCACGCGGCCTGCCCTGGCCGGCCCTCCTCTTCTCCCTTATGG